>NW_017204825.1:0-5510 GCF_001704415.2 Capra hircus
CCCCTGCCCAATTCCTCCGTGGGCTCTTGGCGTCCTTTCCCTACAGCAGTCCCAGAGTGCCACCCCCGGGCTTGAGTTGCCTGGAGCCAAAGGCTCCGGCCAGAGACCTGAGGGCCAGCGTCTGGACTGGCAGCTAATGCCATTGGGGCTTTTCTCACGTGGAGCCTGAGGCCCGCACCTCCGCGGGCAACCCCCCAGCGCGAGTGCCCTGGAGATACCCGCCCAAGGGACAGTGTACCCCTATTATGGGGAAGGAGGTTCCTGTTTTCCCTGCACTGGTTCGACTTTCACGCCGAGGATCGACTCACACCATGGTGGCAAGTGGAATAGCCCTGTGGGAAAGCCTCACGGAAAGACTCGAGGGAAAGCCACAGATCCCTTGATCCACGAGATGGGAAGCGTGACACTGCTGCTACCGCTCGGAGGAAAGCCCACGTGCATGACCCCACTCGAGCCGAGGACTGACGCCACTTGGGAGACTCCAGAAGTAGGCCAAGATCCATGTCAGCACTGGAGAGTAATCCTCAGGTTCCGGTCCCGACTCCACACAAGGACTTAGGCCCTGGCATCGACGGGAGAGGAATCCTGAGAGGCCCCTAGCAAATCGCTTGGGGACTGGCCTTTCCTGAGGCCACCAGAGCGGGTCCCTGAGGTCCCCGTCCTATGTCGAGAGCACCTGCCGCAACTCGAGAAAATCCGGGTGGTTCTCCCCTCCAGGCGAGATGGGCCCATTTCCGCTGAGGCGTCTCGAGGCTAATCACACCTAACCTCTGGAACTTCCAAAGGGTCCTTCACACCCTTGCTGCAACTCAAGAAGTTCCCCCGACATACCCGTCTTCACTCGAGAGGAAGCACGAGAGTCCGCCCACATCCAGAGGAGCCCCGTTTCCGCCTCCTAGCTCGAGAGGAGGGATCCTTTCCCTGCGTGGTTGGGAAAGAATTCCCGGCGTTCCCGTCGCATCTCAAGAGGAGGCGCTCTCCACAGGAAAGTAGAGAGGAACTCCAGCGTCGTACCACCGTTCCAGAGTCCCCCAGAGGTCTCAGTCCATTCCAGGGAAACCTGTTTTTCCCTGCACTGACTCGACTTTCAAGCCGAGGATCGACTCACACCACGGTGGCACGTGGGACAGCCCTGTGGGAAAGCCTCGTGGAAAGCCTAGAGGGAAATCCACTGATCCCTTGATCCACGAGCCGGGAGCGTGACAATGCTGCTACAGCTCGGGAGGAAAGCGCACGTGCATGCCCCCACTCGAGACGAGGTCTGACTCCCCTGGTGAGACTCCAGAAGTATCCAAGGTCCATGTCAGCACTGGAGAGGTATCCTCAGGTTCCGGCACCGACTCCACACAAGGTCTTAGGCCCTGGCATCCTCGGGAGAGGAATCCCGAGAGGCCCCCAAGCAACTCGCAGGGGGACTGGCCTTTCCTGAGGCCACCAGAGCGGGTCCCTGAGCTCCCCGTCTTAATTCGAGAGCACCTGCTGCAACTCGAGAAAATCCAGATGGTTCTCCCCTCCAGGAGAGATGAGGCCGTTTACGCTGAGGCGTCTCGAGGTTATTCACACCTAAACTCTGGAACTTCCAGAGGGTCCTTCACACCCTTGCTGCAACTCAAGAAGTTCCGCGACATTCCCGTCTCCACTCGAGAGGAAGCACGAGAGTTCCGCCCACATCCAGAGGAGCCCCGTTTCCGCCTCCTAGCTCGAGAGGAGGGATCCTTTCCTTGCGTGGTCGGGAAAGAATTCCCGGCATTCCCGTCGCTTCTCAAGAGGAGGCGCTCTCCACAGGAAAGGCGAGAGGAACTCCAGGGTCGTGCCACATTCCCAGAGTCCCCCAGATGTCTCAGTCCATTCCAGGGAAACCTGTTTTCCCTGCACTGCCTCGACTTTCAAGCTGAGGATCGACTCACACGACGGTGGCACGTGGGACAGCCCTGTGGGAATTCCTCGTGGGAAAGCCTCGTGGGAAAGCCTCGATGGAAAGCCGCAGATCCCTTGATCCACGCGAAGGGAAGCGCGACACTGCGGCTACAGCTCGGAAGGAAAGCGCGCGTGCATGACCCCACTCGAGAAAGGACTGACTCCCCTGGGGAGACTCCAGAAGAACCCCAATATCCAAGTCAGCACTGGAGAGGAATCCTCAGGTTCCGGCACTGACTCCACACAAGGTCTTAGTCCCCAGCATCGATGGGAGAGGAAACCCGAGAGGCCCCCGTGAGGCCCCCGAGCCACTCGCATGGGACTGGCCTTCCTGAGGCCACCAGAGCGAGTCCCTGAGGTCCCCGTCATAAGTCGAGAGAACCTGCCACAACTCAAGAAAATCCAGGAGGTTCTTCCCTCCAGACGAGATGAGCCCCATTTCCGCAGAGGCGACTCGAGGCTAATCACACCTAACCTCTGGACCTTCCAAAGGGCCCTTCACACCCTTGCTGCAACTCAAGAAGTTCCCTGACATACCCGTCTCCACTCGAGAGGAAGCACGAGAGTCCCGCCCACATCCAGAGGAGCCCTGTTTCTGCCTCCTAGCTCGACAGGAGGGATCCTTTCCCTGCATGTTCGGAAAAGAATTCCCGGCGTTCCCGTCACATATCAAAGGGGCGCTCTCCACAGGAAAGGCGAGAGTAACTCCAGGGTCGTGTCACCATTCCCAGAGACCCCCAGATGTCTCAGTCCATTCCAGGGAAGCCTGTTTCGCCGGCACTGCCTCGACTTTCAAACCGAGGATCGACTGACACCCCGGTGGCATGTGGGACATCACTGGGGGAAAGCCTCGTTGGAAAGCCTGGTGGGAAAGCGTCGTGGGAAAGCCTCATGGGAAAGCCTCGAGGGAAAGCCACAGATCCTATGATCCACGGGAAGGGAAGCGTGACACTGCTGCTACAGCTCGGAGGAAAGCGCACGTGCTTACCCCGACTGGAGACGAGGACTCACTTCCCTGGGGAGACTTCAGAAGTACCCCAAGAGCGATGTCAGCACTTCAGAGGAATTCTCAGTTTCCGACACCGACTCCACACAAGGTCTTAGGGCCCGGCATCGATGGGAGAGGAATCCTGAGCGGCCCCCGAGCAAATCGCATGGGGACTGGCCTTTCCTGAGGCCACCAGAGCGGGTCCCTGAGGTCCCTGTTGTAAGTCGAGAGCACCTGCCGCAACTCGAGAAAATCCAGGAGGTTCTGCCCTCCAGGCAAGATGAGGCCCATTTCGCTGAGGCGTCTCGAGGCTAATCACACCTAATCTCTGGAACTTCCAAAGGGTCCTTCACACCCTTGCTGCAACTCAAGAATTTCCATGACATACCCGTCTCCACTCGAGAGGAAGCACAAGAGCTCCGCTCACATCCAGAGGAGCCCCGTGTCCGCCTCGTAGCTCGAGAGGAGGGATCCTTTCCCTGTGTGGTTGGTAATGAATTCCCGGCGTTCCCGTCGCATCTCTAGATGAGGCGCTCTCCACAGGAAAGGCGAGAGGAACTCAAGGGTCGTGCCACCATTCGCAGAGTCCCCAGATGTCTCAGTCCATTCCAGGAAAACCTGTTTCCCTGCACTGCCTCGACTTTCTAGCCGAGGATTGACTCACACCACGGTGGCACGTGGGACAGCCCTGTAGGAAAGCCTCGTGGGAAAGCCCCGTGGGAAAGCCTCGTGGGAAAGTCTCTAGGGAAAGCCACAGATCCCTTGATCCACGCGAAGGGAAGCATGACACTGCTGCTACAGCTCTGGAGGAAATCGCACGTGCATGCCTCCACTCGAGACTACGACTGACTCCCCTGGGGAGACTCCAGAAGTACCCCAAGATCCATGTCAGCACTGGAGAGGAATCCTCAAGTTCCGGCACCGAATTCACACAAGGTCGTAGGCCCCGGCATCGACGGGAGAGGAATCCCGAGAGGCCCCTGAGCAACGTGCATGTGGACTGGCCTTTACTGAGTCCACCAGAGCGGGTCCCTGAGGTCCCCGTCATAAGTCGAGAGCACCTGCCGCAACTCGAGAAAATCCAGGAGGTTCTCCCCTCCAGGCGAGATGAGGCCATCTCCGCTGAGGCGTCTTGAGGCTAATCACACCTAACCTCTGGAACTTCCAAAGGGTCCTTCACACCCCTTGCTGCAACTCAAGAAGTTCTCCGACATACCCGTCTGCACTCGAGAGGAAGCACGAGAGTCCCACCACATCCAGAGGAGCCCCATTTCTGCCTCTTAGCTCCAGAGGTGGGATCCTTTCCGTGCGTTGTCTGGAAAGAATTCACCGAGTTCCCGTCGCAATTCAAGAGGAGGCGCTCTCCACAGGAAAGGCGAGAGGAACTCCAGTGTCGTGCCACCATTCGCAGAGTCCCCCAGATGTCTCAGTCCATTCCAGGGAAACCTGTTTCCCTGCACTGCCTCGACTTTTCTAGCCGAGGATCGACTCACACCACGGTGGCACGTGGGACAGCCCTGTGGGAAAGCTTCTTGGGAAAGCCTCGTGTGAAAGCCTCGAGGAAAGCCACAGATCCCTTGATCCAAGTGAAGGAAAGCGTGACATTGCTGCTACAGCTCGGGAGGAAAGCCCACGTGCATGCCTCCCCTCTAGGCGAGGACTGACTCCCCCGGGGAGACCTCAGAAGTACCCCAAGATCCATGTCAGCACCGGAGAGGAATCCTCAGGTTCTGGCACCGACTCCACACAAGGTCTTAGGCCCCGGCATAGACGGGAGAGGAATCCGAGAGGCCCCGAGCAACTCGCATGGGGCCTGGCCTTTCCTGAGGGCACCAGAGCGGGTCCCTGAGGTCCCCGTCGTAAGTCGAGGGCACCTGCCGCAACTCGAGAAAATCCAGGAGGTTCTACCCTCCAGGCGAGATGAGGCCCATTACCGCTGAGGCGTCTCGAGGCTAATCACACCTAACCTATGGAACTTACAAAGGGTCCTTCACGCCCTTGCTGCAACTCAAGAAGCTCCCCCACATACCCGTCTCCACTCGAGAGGAAGCCCGAGAGTCCCGCCCATCCAGAGGAGCCCCGTTACTGCCTCCTAGCTCGAGAGGAGGGAATCTTTCACTGAGTGGCGTCAAGTATTCCCGGAGTTCCCGTCTCATCTCAAGAGGAGGCGCTCTCCACAGGAAAGGCGAGAGGAACTCCAGATTCGTGCACCCATTCCCAGAGGCCCCCAGATGTCTCAGTCCATTCCATGGAAACCTGTTTCTCCTGCACTTCCTCAACTTTCTAGCCTAGGATCGACACACAACACGGTGGCACGTGGGACAGTCCTTTGGGAAAGTCTCGTGGGAAAAGCCTCGTGGAAAAGACTCGTGGAAAGCCTCGAGGGAAAGCCGCAGATACCTTGATCCACGCGAAAGGGAAGCGTGACACTGCTGCTACAGCTCGGGAGGAAAGCGCACGTGCATGCCCCCACTCGAGATGAGGACTGACTCCCCTGGGGAGACTGGAGAAGTACCCCAAGATCCTTGTCAGCACTGCAAAGGAATCCTCAGTTCCGGCACCGACACCACACACAAGGTCTAGGCCCTGGCATCAACGGGAGAGG
>NW_017204826.1:0-5509 GCF_001704415.2 Capra hircus
GAGCTCCGCTTTCCTCCTCCAAGCTCGAGATGAGGGATCCTTCCCTGCTTCCTCGGGAAAGAATTCCCGACGTTTCGACGCATCTCAAGAGGAGGCGCGCTGCCACAGGAAAGGCGAGAGGAACTCATGGGTCGTGCCACCATTCCAAGAGTCCCCCAGATGTCTCAGTCCATTCCAGAGGATCCTGTTTTCCTGCACTGCTTCGACTTTCACGCTGAGGATCGACTCACACCTGGTGGGGCACGTGTGACAAACCCTGTGGGAAAGCCTCGTGGAAAGCCTCGAGGGAAAGCCACAGATCCCTAAATCACGCGACGGAAGCGTGACACTGCTGCTACAGCACGGGAGGAAAGCGCACGTGCATGCCCCTACTCGAGACGAGAACTGACTCCCCTGGGGAGACTCCAGAAATACCCCAAGATGCATGTCAGCCCTGGAGAGGAATCCTCAGTTCCGGCCCCGACTCCACACAAGGTCTTAGGCCCTGGCATCGACGGGAGAGGAATAGCGACAGACCTCTAGCAACTCACATGGGGACTGGCCTTTCCTGAGGTAACCAGAGCGGGTCCATGAGGTCCCCGTCGTAAGTCGAGAGCCACCTGCCGCAACTCGGTAAAATCCAGGAGGTTCTCCCATGCAGGTGAGATGAGGCCCGTTTCCTCTGATGTGTCTCCAGGCTAATCACACGTGAACTCTGGAACTTCTAAAGAGTCTTTCACAGTCATGCTGCAACTCAAGAAGTTCCCCGACATACCCGTCTCCACTCAAGGAAGCACGAGGGTCCCGGCCACATCCAAAGGAGCTCCGTTTTCCGGCTCGTTGCTCGAGAGGAGGGATCCTTTCCCTGTGTGGTTGGGAATGAATTCCCGGCGTTCCCGTCGCATCTCAAGAATGAGGCGCTCTCCACAGAAAGGCGAGAGGAACTCAAGGGTCGTGCCACCATTCGCAGAGTCCCCCAGATGTCTCAGTCCATTCAAGGGAAACCTGTTTTCCCTGCACTGCCTTGACTTTGTAGCCGAGGATCGACTCACACCACGGTGGCACGTGGGACAGCCCTGTGGAAAGCTCGTGGGAAAGCCCCGTGGGAAAGCCTCGTGGGAAAGTCTCTAGGAAAGCCACAGATCCCTTGATCCACGGGAATGGAAGCGTGACACTACTGCTACAGCTCTGGAGGAAATCGCACGTGGATGCCCCCACTCGAGACTACGACTGACTCCCCTGGGGAGACTCCAGAAGTACCCCAAGATCCATGTCAGCACTGGAGAGGAATCCTCAAGTTCCGGCAGCGAATTCACACTAGGTCGTAGGCCCCGGCATCGACGGGAGAGGAATCCGAGAGGCCCCTGAGCAACGCGCATGTGGACTGGCCTTTACTGAGTCCATCAGAGCGGGTCCCTGAGGTCCCCGTCATAAGTCGAGAGCACCTGCCCCAACTCGAGAAAATCCAGGAGGTTCTCCCCTCCAGGCAAGATGAGGCCCATTTCCGCTGAGGCGTCTTGAGGCTAATAACACCTAACCTCTGGAACTTCCAAAGGGTCCTTCACACCCTTGCTGCAACTCAAGAAATTCTCCGACATACCCGTCTGCACTCGAGAGGAAGTACGAGAGTCCCACCCATATCCAGAGGAGGCCCGATTTCTGCCTCTTAGCTCCAGAGGTGGGATCCTTTCCGTGCGTTGTCTGGAAATAATTCACCGAGATCCCGTCGCAATTCAAGAGGAGGCGCTCTCCCACAGGAAAGGCGAGAGGAACTCCAGTGTCGTGCCACCATTCGCAGAGTCCCCCAGATGTCTCAGTCCATTCCAGGGAAACCTGTTTCCCTGCACTGCCTCGACTTTCGAGCCGAGGATCGACTCACACCCACGGTGGCACGTGGGACAGCCCTGTGGGAAACCTTCTTGGGAAAGCCTCGTGTGAAAGCCTCGAGGGAAAGCCACAGATCCCTTGATCCACGTGAAGGAAAGCGTGACATTGCTGCTACAGCTCGGGAGGAAAGCCCACGTGCAAGCCTCCCCTCGAGACGAGGACTGACTGCCCCGGGGAGACCTCAGAAGTACCCCCAAGATCCATGTCAGCACCGGAGAGGAATCCTCAGGTTCTGGCACCGACTCCACACAAGATCTTAGGCCCCGGCAGAGACAGGAGAGGAATCCCGAGAGGCCGTCGAGCAACTCGCATGGGGCCTGGCCTTTCCTGAGGGCACCAGAGCGGGTCCCTGAGGTCCCCGTCGTAAGTCGAGGGCACCTGCCGCAACTCGAGAAAATCCAGGAGGTTCTACCCTCCAGGCGAGATGAGGCCCATTACCGCTGAGGCGTCTCGAGGCTAATCACACCTAACCTATGGAACTTCCAAAGGGTCCTTCATGCCCTTGCTGCAACTCAAGAAGCTCCCCCACATACCCGTCTCCACTCGAGAGGAAGCCCGAGAGTCCCGCCCACATCCAGAGGAGCCCCGTTACTGCCTCCTAGCTCGAGAGGAGGGATCCTTTCACTGAGTGGTCGGTCAAGTATTCCCGGAGTTCCCGTCTCATCTCAAGAGGAGGCGCTCTCCACAGGAAAGGCGAGAGGAACTCCAGATTCGTGCACCCATTCCCAGAGGCCCCCAGATGTCTCAGTCCATTCCAGGGAAACCTGTTTCTCCTGCACTGCCTCAACTTTTTAGCCTAGGATCGACACACAACACAGTGGCACGTGGGACAGCCCTTTGGGAAAGTTTCGTGGGAAAGCCTCGAGGAAAAGACTCGTGGCAAAGCCTCGAGGAAAGCCGCAGATACCTTGATCCACGCGAAGGGAAGCGTGACACTGCTGCTACAGCTCGGGAGGAAAGCGCACGTGCATGCCCCCACTCGAGATGAGGACTGACTCCCGTGGGGAGACTGGAGACGTACCCCAAGATCCTTGTCAGCACTGCAAAGGAATCCTCAGGTTCCTGCACCGACTCCACACAAGGTCTTAGGCCCTGGCATCGACGGGGAGAGGAACCCGAGAGGGCCCTGAGTAACTCGCATGGGGACTGGTCTTTACTGAGGCCACCAGAGCGGTCTCTGAGGTCCCTGTCGTAAGTCGAGAGCACCTGCCGCAACTCGAGAAAATCCAGGATGTTCTCCCCTCCAGGCGAGATGAGGCCCATTTCCGCAGAGGCGACTCGAGGCTTATAACACCTGACCTCTGGAACTTCCAAAGGGTCCTTCACACCCTTACTGCAACTCAAGAAGTTCCCCGACATACCCGTCTCCACTCGAGAGGAAGCACGAGAGTCCCGCCCACATCCAGAGGAGCCCCTTTTCGCCTCCTAGCTCGAGAGGAGGTATCATTTCCCTCGTGGTCGGGAAAGAAATTCCCGGCGTTCCCGTCGCATCTCAAGAGGAAGCGCTCTCCACAGGAAAGGCTAGAGGAACTCCAGGGTCGTGCCACCATTCCCAGAGTCCCCCAGATATTTCAGTCCATTCCAGGAAAAACTGTTTTTCCTGCACTGCCTCGAATTTCAAGCCGAGGATCGACTCGCACCAAGGTGGCACGTGGGACAGCCCTGTGGGAAAGCCTCGTGGGAAAGCCTCGTGGGAAAGCCTCGAGGGAAAGCCACAGATGCCTTGATCCACGCGAAGGGAAGCGTGACACTGCTGCTACAGCTTGGGAGGAAAAGCGCACGTGCATGCCTCCCCTCGAGACGAGCACTGACCCCCCTGGGGAGACTCCAGAAGTACCCCAAGATCCATGTCTGGCCTGGAGAGGTATCCTCAGGTTCCGGCACCGACTCCACAAAGGACTTAGGCCCCGGCATATACGGGAGTGGAATCCGAGAGTCCCCGAGCAACTCGCATGGGACTGGCCTTTCCTGAGGCCATCAGAGCGGGTCCCTGAGGTCCCCGTCGTAAGTCGAGAGCACCTGCCGCAAGTCGAGAAAATCCAGGAGGTTTTCCCCTCCAGGCGAGATGAGGCCCATTTCCGCTGAGGCGTGTCGAGGCTAATCACACCTAACCTCTGGAACTTCCAAAGGGTCATTCACACCCTTGCTGCAACTCAAGAAGTTCCCCAACATGCTCGTCTCCACTTGAGAGCAAGCACGAGAGTCCCGCTCGCATCCAGATGAGCCCCGTTTCAGCCTACTAGCTCGAGAGCAGGGATCCTTTCCCTGCGTGGTCGGGAAAGAATTCCCGGCGTTTCCCTCGCATCTCAAGAGGAGGCGCTCTCCACAGGAAAGGCGAGAGGAACTCCAGGGTCGTGCCACCAATACCTGAGTCCCACAGATGTCTCAGTCCATTCCAGGGAAACCTGTTTTCCCTGCACTGCCTCGACTTTCAAGCCGAGCATTGACTCACACCACGTTGGCACGTGGGACAGCCCTGTGGGAAAGCCTCTTGGGAAAGCCTCGTGGGAAAGCCTCGAGGGAAAGCCACAGGTCCCTTGATCACGAGAAGGGAATCATGACACTGCTGCCACAGCTCGGGTGTAAAGCGAACGTGCATGCCCCCACTCGAGACGACGACTGACTCCCCTGGGGAGACTCCAGAAGTACGCCAAAATCCATGTCAGCACTGGAGACGAATCTCAGGTTTCGGCACCGATTCCGCACAAGGTCTTAGGCCCCGGCATCGACGGGAGAGGAATCCCGAGAGGCCCCGAGAAACTCGCAAGGGGGACTGGCCTTTCATGAGGCCACCAGAGCGGGTCCCTGAGGGCCCCGTCGTAAGTCGAGAGCACCTGCCGCAACTCGAGAACATCCAGGAGGTTCTCCCCTGCAGGCGAGATGAGGCCCATTTCCGCTGAGGCGTCTCGAGGCTAATCACATCTAACATCTGGAACTTCCAAAGGGTCCTTCACACCCTTGCTGCAACTCAAGAAGTTCCCCGACATACCCATCTCCACTCGAGAGGAAGCAGGAGAGTTCTGCCCACATCCCGAGGAGCCCCGTTTTCTGCCTCCTAGCTCGAGAGGAGGGATCCTTTCCTTGCATGGTCGGGAAAGAATTCCCGGCGTTCCCGTCGCATTTCAAGAGGAGGCGCTCTCCACAGGAAAGGCGAGAGGAACTTCAGGGTCGTGCCACATTCCCAGAGTCACCCGGATGTCTCCTCTCCCATTCCAGGGAAACCTCTTTTCCCTGCACTGCCTTGACATTCAAGCCGAGGATCGACTCGCACCACGGTGGCACGTGGACAGCCCTGTGGTAAAGCATCGAGGAAAGCCAGATCAATCCCGCGAAGGGAACGCGACACTGCTGCTACAGCTCGGAAGGAAAGCGCAGCGTGCATGCCCCCACTCGAGATGAGGCCTGACTCCCCTGGGGGGACTCCAGAAATACCCCCTAGATCCATGTCAGCACTGGAGAGGAATCCTCAGGTTCCCTCACTGACTCCACACAAGGTCTTAGGCCCCAGCATCGACGGAGAGGAATCCCGAGAGGACCCGAGCAACTCGCATGGGGACTGGCCTTTCCTGAGGCCACTAGAGAGGGTCCCTGTCGTCCCCGTCGTAAGACAAGAGCACCAGCCGCAACTCGAGAAAATCCAGGA
>NW_017204827.1:0-5509 GCF_001704415.2 Capra hircus
CAAGAGATCCCCCCATCTGAGTGTGAAGTCAACTGGGCCTTAGAAAACATTGTTACAAAGCTTCTGTAGAGATATGATGGAATGCCTGCAGAGCCATTTCAAATCCTAAAAGATGGTGCTGTTAAAGTGCTGCACTCAATATGTCAGCAAATTTGGAAAACTCAGCAGTGGCCACAGGACAAGAAATATCAGTTTTTATTCCAAGCCTAAAGAAGGGCAATGTCAAAGAATGTTCAGACTACTGTATAATTGCGTTCATTTTTGCATGCCTGGTAAAGTTATGCCCCAAAACATCCTTCAAAGCTAGGCTTCAACATACATATACCAAGAACTTCCAGATAGATGTACAAGCTGTGGTTTAGAAAAAGCAGAAGAGCCAAGACCAAATTGCCAACATTCACTGGATCATAGAGAAGCAAGTGAAGTCAGCAAAAAACATCTCACTTCTGCTGCTTGATTTGTGAAAGCTTTTGACTGTGTAGATCACAACAAATGTGGAAAATGCCTAAATCCTTTTTTTAATTTATTTTTTATTGAAGGATAATTGCTTTACAGATTTTTGCTGTTTTCTGTCAAACCTCAACATGAATAAGCCATAGGTAGACATATATCCCTGCCTTTTTAACCTCCCTCCCATCTCCCTCCTCATCCCACCCCTCCAGGCTGACACAAAGTCACTGTTTCAGTTTCCTGAGCCATACAGCAAATTTCTATCTATTTACATATGGTAGTGTAAGTTTTCCTGTTACTCTTTCCATACATCTCACCCTCTCCTCCCCTCTCCCCATGTCCATAAGTCTATTCTCTATGTCTGTTTCTCCATTGTTGCCCTGTAAATAAATTCTTCAGTACCATTTTTCTAGATTCTGTATATATTTATTAGAATAAGGTATTCTGACTCACTTCACTCTATATAATAGGTTCTAGGTTCATCCACCTCATTAGAACTGACTCAAATGCATTCCTTTTATGGCTGAGTAATATTCCATTGTGTAGTAGATGCACCACAACTTATCCATCCATTCATCTCTCGATGGACATCTAGGCTGCTTCCATGTTCTAGCTATTGTAAACAGTACTGCCAACAAACAATGGAATACATGTGTCTCTTTCAATTTTGGTTTCCTCAGGGTATATGCCTAGGAGTGGGATTGCTGGGTCATATGGTGGTCCTATTCCTAGTTTTTAAAGGAATCTCCATAACATCCTCCATAGTGCCTGTATCAATTTACATTCCCACAAACAGTGCAAGAACGTTCCCCTCTCCCCACACCCCCTCCAGCATTCATCATCTGTAGACCCTTTGATGAGGGCCACTCTGACCAGTGTGAGGTGATATCTCACGGTAGTTTTGATTTGCATTTCTCCAATAATGAGTGATGTTGCGCATCCTTTCATGTGCCTGTTAGCCATCTGCATGTCTTCTCTGGAGAAATGTCCATCTAGATTTTTTTCCCACTTCTTTTTTGGGTTGCCTATTTTTCTGGTATTGAGTTGTATGAGCTGCTTGTATATTTTGGAAATTAATCCTTTGTCAGTTGTTTCATTTGCTATTATTGTCTCCCATTCTGAGGGTGTCTTTTCATCTTGCTTATAGTTTCCTTTGCTGTGCAAAAGCTTTTAAGTTTAATCAGGTCCCACTTGTTTTACTTTTGTTTTTATTTCCATTACTCTAGGACGTCGGTCATAGAGGATCTTGCTTTGATTTATGTCGCTGAATGTTCTGCCTATGCTTCCCTCTAAGAGTTTTATAGCTTCTAGTCTTACATTTAGGTCGTCAATCCATTTTGAGTTTATCTTGTGTATGGTGTTAGGAAGTCTTCTAATTTTATTCTTTTACATGTAACTGTCCAGTTTTCCAGCACCATTTATTGAAGAAGCTGTCTTTGCCCTGTTGTATATTCTTGCCTCCTTTGTCAAAAATAAGGTACCCATAGGTGCATGGGTTTATTTCTGGGCTTTCTGTCGTGTTTCATTGGTCTGTATTTCTGTTTTTTGTGCCAGTACCATACTATCTTGATGACTGTATCTTTGTAGTATAATCTGAAGTCAAGAAGCTTGATTTCTGTAGCTCCATTTCTTCTTTCTCAAGACTGCTTTGGCTACTCGGGTTCTTTTGTGTTTCCATATAAATTGTGAATTTTTTTTATTCTAGTTCTGTGAAAAAATGCCATTGGTAATTTGATGGGGATCACATTAAATCTGTAGATTGCATTTGGTAGTATAGTCATTTTCACAATATTGATTCTTTCTACCCAGGAACATGGATATCTTTCCATCTGTTTATGTCCTCTTTGATTTCTTTCATTAATGTCTTATAATTTTCTGTGAACAGTACTTTTGTCTCCTTTGGTAAGTTTATTCCTAGATGTTTAATTCTTTTTGTTGCAATGGTGAACGTGATTGATTCCTTAATTTCTCTTTCTGATTTTTCATTGTTAGTATATAGAAATGCAAGTGATTTCTGCGTATTGATTTTGTATCCTGTAACTTTGCTAAATTCACTGATTTGTTCTAGTAATTTTCTGATACTATCTTTAGGGTTTTCTATGTACAGTAGCATGTCATCTGCAAACAGTGAGAGCTTAACTTCTTTTCCAATCTGGATTCCTTTTAGTTCTTTTTCTTCTCTGATTGCTGTAACTAGGACTTCCAGAACTGTGTTGAATAGTAGTGGCAAGAGTGGACACCCTTGTTTTGTTCCTGATCTTAGGGGAATGCTTTCAGTTTTTCACCATTGAGAATAAAGTTTGCTGTAGGCTTATCATTTATGGCCTTTACTATGTTGAGGTAAGTTCCTTCTATGCCCATTGTTTTAAAGAGTTTTAATCATAAATGGGTGCTAGATTTTATCAAAGGCTTTTTCTGCATCTATTGAAATGACCATATGGTTTTTTATCTTTCAATTTGTTAATATGGTATATCACATTGATTGATTTCCATATATTAAAGAATCCTTGCACCCCTTGAATAAAGCCCAGGGATGATGGTTTGATCATGGTGTATGAGTTTTTTGATGTGTTGCTGAATTCTGTTTGATAAATTTTCTTGAGGATTTTTGCATCTATGGTTCATCAGTGATATTGGCCTATAGTTTTCTTTTGTGTGTGTTGTCTTTGTCTGGTTTTGCTCAGGGCGATGGTGGCCTCGTAAAATGAGTTTGGAAGATTTCCTTCCTCTGCAATTTTTTGAAACATTTTAGAAGGATAGGCATTAGCTTTTCTCTAAATGTTTGGTAGAATTCTCCTTGAAGCCATCTGGTCCTGGCTTTTGCTTTTTGGGAGATTTTTGATCACAGCTTCAATTTCAGTGCTTGTAATTGGGTTGTTCATAATTTCTATTTCGTCCTGGTTCAGTTTTGGAAGATTGAACTTTTCTAAGAATCTGTCCATTTCTTCCAGGTTATCTATTTTATTGCCATAAAGTTGTTCATAATGGCCTCTTATAATCTTCTGTGTTCCTGCATTGTCTGTTGTAACCTCTCTTTTTTAATTTCTAGTTTTGGTGATTTGATTCTTCTCTCTCTTTCTTAATGGTCTGGCTAGAGGCTTGTCAATTTTGTTTATCTTCTCAAAGAACCAGCTTTTAGTTTTATTAATCTTTACTATTGTTTCTTTCATTTGTTTTTCATTATTTCTGCTCAATCTTTATGATTTTCCTTCCTTCTATGAATTTTGGGGGTTTGTTCTTTTTTTCAGTTGTTTTAGGTGTAATGTTAGGCTGTCTATTCGATGTTTTTCTTGTTTCTTGAGGTAGGATTCTATTGCTATAAAACTTTCTTCTTAGGACCGCTTTTGCTGCATTCCATAAGTTTTGAGTTGTTGCAATTTAATTGTCATGTGTTTCTATAAACTTTTTGATTTCTCTTTTGATTTCTTCAGTAACCTGTTGGTTATTTAGAAATGTGTGGTTTAATCTCCATGTCTTTGTATTTCTTACAGTTATTTTATTTCTTTTAATTGAAATCTAGTCTCATAGCATGGTTGGAAAAGATGGTTGATATGATTTCAATTTTCTTAAATTTACTGAGGTTTGATTTGTGACCAAGATTTGGTCTATCCTGGAGAATGTTCCATGTGCACTTGAGAAGAAGGTGTATTCTTCTGCATTTGGATGGAATGTCCTGAAGGTATCAATGAGATCCATCTCATCTAATGTACCATTTAAGCCTTGTGTTTCTTTATTAATTTTCTGTTTTGATGATCTGCCCTTTGGTGTGAGTTGGGTGTTAAAGTCTCCTACTATTATTGTGTTACTGTCAATTTCTCCTTTTAAGTCTGTTAGTGTTTGTCTTATGTA
The DNA here is from genome assembly GCF_001704415.2 of Capra hircus. Classification (NCBI taxonomy): domain Eukaryota; kingdom Metazoa; phylum Chordata; class Mammalia; order Artiodactyla; family Bovidae; genus Capra; species Capra hircus. Next base: position 4,300 of record NW_017204827.1, read on the forward strand.
TTGAGATCCTCCTATGTTGGGTGCATGCTGCTGCTAAGTCACTTCAGTCATGTACAACTCTGTGCGACCCAGAGATGGCAGCCCGCCAGGCTCCCCCATCCCTGGGATTCTCCAGGCAAGAACGCTGGAATGGGTTGCCATTTCCTTCTCCAATGCATGAAAGTGAAAAGTGAAAGTGAAGTCCCTCAGTCGTGTCCGACTCTTAGCGACCCCATGGACTGCAGCCCACCAGGCTCCTCTGTCCATGGATTTTCCAGGCAAGAGTACTGGAGTGGGATGCCATTGCCTTCTCCATGTTGGGTGCATAGATATTTACAATTGTTATGTCTTCCTCTTGGATTGATCTCTTGATCATATATAGTGTGTCCGTCCTTATCACTTGTAATCTCTATTTGAAGGTCTGTTTTGTCTGACATGAGGATTGCTACTCCAACTTTCTTTTGCTTCCCGTTTGCATGGAGTATATTTTTCCATCTCTCATTTTCAGTCTCTGTGTGTCTTGAGGTCTAAGGTGGTTTCTTATAGACACTATATATATGGGTCTTGTTTGTGTATCCATTCAGCCAGTCTGTGTCTTTTGGTTGGAACACTTAATCCATTTCCATTTAAAGTAATTATTGATGTATATGTTCCTATTGTCATTTTCTAATTGTTTGGGTTTGATTTTGTAGATCTTTTCTCTTCTGTTGTATTCTTGACTATAGAAGTCTAACATTTTCTATGAAGCTCGTTTGGTGGTACTGAATTGTCTTAACTTTTGCTTGTATGAGAGCTTTTAATTTCTCCATCAATTTTGAATGAGATTCTTGCTGGGTACAGTAATCTTGGTTGTAGATTTTTCCCTTTCTGTACTTTAAATATATCTTGCCATTCCCTTCTGCCCTGCAGAGTTTCTGCTGAAAGATAAGCTGTTAAGTGCATGGGGTTTCCCTTATATGTTACTTGTTGCTTCTCCCTTAATTCTTTTAATATTCTTTCTTTGTGTTTAGTTTTGGTAGTTTGATTAATATGTGTTTGGTGTGTTTCTCCTTGGGTTTATCCTGTATGGGACTCTTTGTGCCTCTTGGACCTGATTGACTGTTTCCTTTTCCATCTTGGGGAAATTTTCAAACTATAATCTCTTCAAAAATGTCCTCATACATTTTCTTTTTCTCTTCTTCTGCTGCTGCTACTGCTGCTAATCACTTCAATCGTGTCCGACTCCATGCAA
>NW_017204828.1:0-5509 GCF_001704415.2 Capra hircus
CCGAGCAACGTGCATGTGGACTGGCCTTTCCTGAGGCCACCAGAGCGTCCCTGAGATACCCGTCGTATGTCGAGAGCACCTGCGCAACTCGAGAAAATCCAGGAGGTTCTCCCCTCCAGGCGAGTTGAGGCTCCTTCTCTGCTGAGGCGTCTCGAGCCTAATCACACCTACCCTCTGGAACTTCCAAAGGGTCCTTCACACTTCCTGCAACGCAAGAAGTTCCGGTATACCTGTCTCCACACGAGAGGAAGCACGAGCGTCCCGCCGTCCCGCCACATCCAGAGGAGCCCCGTTACCGCCTCCTAGCACGAGAGGTGGGATCCTTTCCTGCAGGGTCGGAAAGAATTCCCGGCGTTCCGTTGCATCTCAAGAGGAGGCGCTCTACACCTGAAAGGCGAGAGGGACTCAGGGTCGTGCCACCATTCCCAGAGTCCCGCAGATGTCTCAGTCCATTCCAGGGAAACCTGTTTTCCCTGCACTGCCTCGACTTTCAAGCCGAGGATCGAATCACGCCACGGTGGTACGTGGGACAGCCCTGTGGGAAAGCCTCGTGGGAAAGCCTCGAGGGAAAGCCACAGATCCCTTGATCCACGCGAAGGGAAGCGTGACACTGCTGCTACAGCTCGGGAGGAAAGCGCACGTGCATGCCCCACTCGAGACGAGGACTGACTCCCCTGGGGAGACTCCAGAAGTACCCAAGGTCCATGTCAGCACTGGAGAGGAATCCTCAGGTTCCGGCACCGACTCCACAAAAGATCTTAGGCCCCGGCATCGACGGGAGAGGAATTCCCAGAGGCCCCTGAGCAACTCACATGGGGACTGGCCTTTCCTGAGGCCACTAGAGCGGGTCCCTGAGGTCCCCGTCGTAAGTTGAGAGCACCTGCCGCAACTCGAGAAAATACAGGAGGTTCTCCCCTCCAGGCCAGATGAGGCCCATTTCCGCTGAGGCGTCTCGAGGCTAATCAATTCTAACATCTGGAACTTCCAAAGGGTTCTTCACACCCTTGCTGCAACTCAAGAAGTTCCCTGACATACCCGTCTCCACTTGAGAGGAAGCACGAGAGTCCCGGCCACATCCAGAAGAGCCCCGTTTCCGTCTCATAGCTCAAGAGGAGGGATCCTTTCCCTGCGTGGTCGGGAAAAAATTCCCGGCATTTCCGTCGCATCTCAAGAGGACTCGCTCTCCACAGGAAAGACGAGAGGAACTCCAGGGTCGTGCCACCATTCCCAGAGTCCCCAGATGTCTCAGTCCATTCCAGGAAAACCTGTTTTCCCAGCACTGCCTCGACTTTCAAGACGAGGATCGACTCACACCACGGTGGCACGTGGAACAGCCCTGTGGTAAAGCCTCGTGGGAAAGCCTCGTGGGAAAGCCTCCTTGGAAAGTCCTGATCCCTTGATCCACGCGAAGGGAAGCACGACACTGCTGCTACAGCTCGAGAGGAAAGCGCACGTGCATGCCCCACTCGAGACGAGGACTGACTCCCTGGGGAGACTCCAGAAGTACCCCAAGATCCATGTTAGCACTGGAAAGGAATGCTCAGGTTACAGCACTGACTCCACACAAGGTTTAAGGCCCCAGCATCGACGGGAGAGGAATCCCGAGAGGCCCCCGAGCAACTCGCATGAGGCTGGCCTTTCCTGAGTCCACCAGAGCGGGTCCTGATGTCCCCATCGTAAGTCGAGAGCAACTGCCCCAAGTCGAGAAAATCCAGGAGGTTCTCCCTCCAAGCGAGATGAGGCCCATTTCTGCTGAGGCGTCTCGAGGCTAATCACACCTAATATCTGGAAATTCCAAAGGTCCTTCACACACTTGCTGCAACTCAAGAAGATCCCCAACATACCCGTCTCCACTCGAGAGGAAGCACGATAATCCCGCCCACATCCAGAGGAGCCCCGTTTCCGTTTCCTAGCTCGGGAGGAGGTATCGTTTCCCTGCGTGGTCGGGAAGGAATTCCCGGAGTTCCCGTCGCATCTCAAGAGGAGGCGCTCTCCACAGGAAAGGCGAGAGGAACTCCAGGGTCGTGCCACCATTCCCAGATTCCCCCAGATGTCTCAGTCCATTCCAGGGAAACCTGTTTTCCCTGCACTGCCTCGACTTCAAGCCGAGGATCGACTCACACCACGGTGGCACGTAGGACAACCCTGTGGGAAAGCCTCGTGGGAAAACCTCGTGGGAAAGCCTCCTTGGAAAGCCATAGATCCCTTGATCCACGCGAAGGGAAGCGTGACACTGCTGCTACAGCTCGGGAGGAAAGCGCACGTGCATGCCCCCACTCGAGACGAGGACTGACTCCCCTGGGGAGACTCCAGAAGTACCCCAAGATCCATGTCAGCACTGGAGAGGAATCCTCAGGTTCCGGCACCGACTCCACACAAGATCTTAGGCCCGAGCATCGACGGGAGAGGAATCCCGAGAGGCCTCCGAGCAACTCGCATGGGGACAGGCCTTTTCTGAGGCCACTAGAGCGTGTCCCTGAGGTCCCCGTCGTAAGTTGAGAGCACCTGCCGCAACTCTAGTAAATACAGGAGATTCTCGCTCCAGGCGAGATGAGGACCATTTCCGCTGAGGCGTCTCGAGGCTAATCAATTCTAACATCGGGAACTTCCAAAGGGTCCTTCACACCCTTGCTGCAACTCAAGAAGTTCCCCGACATACCCGTCTCCACTTGAGAGGAAGCACGAGAGTCCCGCCCACATCCAGAGGAGCCCCGTTTCTGCCTCCTAGCCTGGGAGGAGGGATCCTTTCCCTGCGTGTTCGGGAAAGAATTCCCGGCGTTCCCGTCGCATCTCAAGAGGAGGCGCTCTCCACAGGAAAGGCGAGAGGAACTCCAGGGTCGTGCCACATTCCCAGAGTCCCCCAGATGTCTCAGTCCATTCCAGGGAAACCTGCTTTCCCTGCACTGCCTCGACTTTCAAGCCGAGGATCGACTCACACCACGGTGGCACGTGGAACAGCCCTGTGTAAAGCCTCGTGGAAAAGCCTCGTGGTAAAGCCTCGAGGGAAAGCCACAGATCCCTTGATCCACGCGAAGGGAAGCGCGACACTGCTGCTTCAGATCGGGAGGAAAGGGCACGTGCACGCCCCCGCTCGAGACGAGGAACTGACTCCACTGGGGAGACTGCAGAAGTACCCGAAGATCCATGTCAGCACTGGAGAGGAATGCTCAGGTTCCGGCACCGACTCCACACAAGATCTTAGGCCCCGGCATAGACGGGAGAGGAATCCCGTGAGGTCCCCGAGCAACTCGCATGGGGACTGGCCTTTCCTGAGGCCACCAGACGGGGTCCCTGAGGTCCCCGTCGTAAGTCGAGAGCACCTGCTGCAACTCGAGAATATCCAGGAGGTTCTCCCCTCCAGGCGAGATGAGGCCCTTTTCCACTGAGGCGTCTCGAGATAATCACACCTAACCTCTGGAACTTCCAAAGGGTCCTTCACACCCTTGCTGCAACTCAAGAAGTTCCCCGACATACCCGTCTCCACTTGAGAGGAAGCACGAGAGTCCCGGCCACATCCAGAGGAGCCCCATTTCCACCTCCGAGCTCGAGAGGAGGGATCCTTTCCCTGCGTGGTCGGGAAAGAATTCCCGGCGTTCCTGTCGCATCTCAAGAGGAGGCGCTCTCCACAGGAAAGGCGAGAGGAACTCCAGGGTCGTGCCACCATTCCCAGAGACAACCAGATGTCTCAGTCCATTCCAGGGAAACCTGTTTTCCCTGCACTGCCTAGACTTTCAAACCGAGGATCGACTCACACCACGGTGGGACGTGGGCCAGCCCTGTGGGAAATCCTCGTGGAAAAGCCTCGTGGGAAAGCCTCGAGGGAAAGTCCCTGATCCCTTGATCCACGCGAAGGGAAGCGTGACACTGCTGCTACAGCTCGGGAGGAATGCGCACGTGAATGCCTCCACTCGAGACGAGGACTGACTCCCCTGGGGAGACTCCAGAAGTACCCCAAGATCCATGTCAGCACTCAAGAGGAATACTCAGGTTCCAGCACCGACTCCACACAAGGTCTTAGGACCCAGCATCGACGAGAGAGGAATCCGAAAAGCCCCCGAGCAACTCGCATGGGCACTGGCCTTTCCTGAGGCCACCAGAGCGGGTCCCTGAGGTCCCCATCGTAAGTCGAGAGCACCTGCGGAAACTCGAGATAATACAGGAGGTTCTCCCCTCCAGGCGAGTTGAGGCCCATTTCCGCTGAGGCGTCTCGAGGCTAATCACATCTAACATCTGGAACTTCCAAAGGATCCTTCACACCCTTGCTGCAACTCAAGAAGTTCCCCGACATACCCGTCTCCACTCGAGAGGAAGCACGAGAGTCCCGGCCACATCCAGAGGAGCCCCGTTTCACCTCCTAGCTCGAGAGGAGGATCATTTCCCTGCGTGGTCGGGAAAGAATTCCGGCGTTGCCGTCACATCTCAAGAGGAGGCGCTCTCCACAGGAAAGGCGAGAGGAACTCCAGGGTCGTGCCACCATTCCAGACAACCAGATGTCTCCGTCCATTCCAGGGAAACCTGTTTTCCCTGCACTGCCTCGACTTTCAAGCCAAGGATCGACTCACACCACGGTGGCACGTGGGACAGCCCTGTGGGAAAGCCAGGGGAAAGCCTCGTAGGAAAGCCTCCTTGGAAAGTCCCTGACCCCTTGATCCACGCGAAGGGAAGCACGACACTGCTGCTACAGCTCGGGAGGAAAGCGCGTGTGCATGCCCCCACTCGAGACGAGGACTGACTCCCTGGGCAGACTCCAGAAGTACCCCAAGATCCATGTCAGCACTCAAGAGGAATCTCAGGTTCCAGCACTGACTCCACACAAGGTTTGGCCCAGCATCGACGGGAGAGGAATCCCGAGAGCCCCCGAGCAACTCGCATGGGACTGGCCTTTCCTGAGGCCACCAGAGCGGTCCCTGAGGTCCCCATCGTAAGTCGAGAGCAACTGCGCAAGTCGAGAAAATCCAGGAGGTTCTACCCTCCAGCGAGATGAGGCCCATTTCCGCTGAGGCGTCTCGAGCTAATCACACCTAACCACTGGAACTACCCAAATTTCCTTCACACCCTTGCTGTAACTCAAAGAGGTTCCCCGACATACCCGTTCTGCACTCGAGAGGAAGAGGGAGAGTCCCTCCTCATCCAGAGGAGCCCCCGTTTCCGCCTCCTAGCTCGTGAGCTGGGATCCTTTCCCTGCGTGGTCGGGAAAGAATTCCCGGCGTTCCCGTCGCATCTCAAGAGGAGGCGGCTCTCCACAGGAAGGGCGAGAGGTAATCCAGGGTCGTGCCACCATTCCCAGAGTCCCCCAGATGTCTCAGTCCATTCCAGGGAAACCTGTTTTCCTGAATGCCACGACTTTCAAGCCGAGGATCGACTCACACCACGGTGGCTTGTGGACAACCCTGTGGGAAAGCCTTTGGCAAGCCTCGGAGGGAAAGCCACAGATCCCTTGATCCACGGGAAGAGAAGCGTGACACTGCTGCTACAGCTCGAGAGGAAATCGACGTGAATGCCCCATTCG
>NW_017204829.1:0-5508 GCF_001704415.2 Capra hircus
TCCTCCTTTTAATATTTGAAACAGTGTGTTGTTCCATGTCCAGTTCTAACTGTTGTCTCCTGACCTGCATATAGGTTTCAACAGAGGCAGGTCAGGTGGTCTCTTTCAGAATCTTTCACAGTTTATTGTGATCCACACAATGAAAGGCTTTGGCATAGTTAAATAAAGCAGAAGTCACTGTTTTTCTGGAACTCTCTTATTTTTCTGAAGATCCATTGAATGTTGGCAATGTTATCTCTGGTTCCTCTGTCTTTTATAAAAACAAGTTGAAAATCTGGAAGTTCACAGTTCATGTATTGCTTAAGCCTGGCTTGGATAGTTTTGAGTATTACTTTAATATCGTGTGTGATAGTGCAATTGTGTGGTAGTTTGAGCATTCATTGCCTTTGCCTTTCTTTGGGATTGGAATGAAAACTGGACTTTTCCAATCCCATGGCCACTGCTGAGTTTTCCAAATTTGCTGGCATATTGAGTGCAGCACTTTCACAACATCATCTTTCAGCATTTGAGATAGCTCAACTGGAATTTTAGCACCTCCACTAGCTTTGTTCATACTAATGCTTTCTCAGCCCCACTTGACTTCACATTCCAGAATGTTTGGCTCTCGGTGAGTGATGAAATCATCGTGATTATCTAGGTCTTGAAACTCTTTTTTGTACACTTTCCCAGTGTATTCTTGTCACCTTTTCATAATTTCTTCTGCTTCTGTTTGATCCATATCATTTCTGCCCTTATCAAACCCATCTTTGCATGAAATAACTGCCTTTGTATCTCTAAGTTTCTTGAAGAGAACTCTAATCTTTCGCATTCTGTTGTTTTCTTCTATTTCTTTGAATTAATCCCTGAGGAAGGCTTTTTTATCTCTGTTTGCTATTCTTTTGGATCTCTGGATTCATATACATATATCTTTTCTTTTCTTCTTTGCTCTTTGCTTCTCTGTTTTCCGCAGTTATTTGCAAGGCCTCCTCCGATAGCCATTTTGCTTGTTTGCATTTTATTTCTATGGGGATGGTCTTCGTTCTTGTCTCCTACACAATGTAATGAACCTCCATCCATTGTTCATCAGGCACTTTGTCTATCAGATCTAGTCCTTAAATCTATATTTCACTGTATAATGATAAGGGATGTGACAGGTCATACCCTACATGGTCTAGTGGTTTTCCCTACTTTCTTCAACAAGTCTGAATTTGGCAAAAAATGAGTTCATGATATGAACCACAGTTAGCTCCCAGTCTTTTTTTTTTTTTTTTTTCTGACTGTATAGAGTTTTTCCATCTTTGGCTGCAAAGATGGAATTAATCTGATTTCAGTCTTGACCATCTAGTGATGTCCATGTGTAGAGTGTTTCTCTTGTATTGTTGGAAGAAGGTGTTTGGTATAATAGTGCATTCTCTTGCAAAACTTCATTAGCCTTTGCCCTCCTTCATTCAGTACTCCAAGGCCAAATTTACCTGTTACTCTAAGTGTTTCTTGACTTTCTACTTTTCCATTCCAGTCCCCTATAATGAAAAGGATAACTTATTAAAATATTAGTTCTAAGAGGTCTTGTAGGTCTTCATAAAGCCATCAGTTTCAGCTTCTTCAGCTTCTTCAGAATTTCTGATTGGGCAAAACTTGGATTACCATGATAATGAACGTTTGCCTTGAAAATGAACAGAGATCATTCTTTCATTTTGAGATTGCTTCCAAATGATGACCATGATGGCTACTCCATTTCTTCTAAGGGCTTCCTTCCCACAGTAGTAGATATAATGGTCACCTGAGTTAAATTCGCCCTTTCCAGTCCATTTTAGTTCTCAGATACTTAGAATGTCAACCTTCACTTTTTTTATCTCCTGTGTGACCGCTTCCGATTTACCCTTGATTCATCGACCTGACATTCCAGGTTCCTATGTATTATTGCTCTTTACAGCATTGGACCTTGCCTCTATCACCAGTCACATCCACAACTGTGTATTGTTTTGCTTTTCTCCATCCATTATTTGTTCTTTCTGCAGTTATTTCTCCACTGATGTTTAGTAGTATATTGGGCACCAATGCAACCAAGGGAGTTCCTTTTTTCAGTATCCTATCATTTTGCCTTTTCATACTGTTCATGGGGTTCTCAAAACAAGAATGCTGAAGTGGCCTGACATTTCCTTCTCCATGGACCACATTCTGTCAGACCTCTCCATCATGACCAGCCCATCCTGGGTGGCACCACAGGGCATGGCTTAGTTTCATTGATGTAGACAAGCTACAGCCTGTGTGACAAGATTGGCTAGTGTTCTGAGATTATGGTTTCAGTGTGTCTGCAATCTAATGCCCTCATAAGTAAAGTGAGATCCTAAAGATTGTATTCCTTAAGTTATAACATTGATAAAAATTTTTGGAAAACAAAAGTTAAGAACCAAGAATAAAAAATAGACTCGTTTACATAGTGCAAAAAAAGAAACCGGAGTCCAAATTCATTCTTATGTATATAAAAGAAGTGTTTAAAAATAGATAGGGAACTGTAAAGATGGCGGAGGAATAGGACGGGGAGACCACTTTCTCCCTCACAAATTCCTCAAAGGAACATTTCAACACTGAGCAAACTCCACAAAACAACTTCTGTAGGCTGGCAGAGGACATCAGACTACCAGAAAAGCAGACCATTGTCTTCAAAAACAGGTAGGAAAAACTATATAAAGATGAAAAAGGAGACAAAGGAGGTGGGGAGGGAGCTCCGGCCTGGGAAGGGAAGCCCGTCCCAGGAAGGGAATTTTAGAAGAGAGGTTTCCAAACACCAGGAATCACTCTCCCTGCCGAGTCTGTGGTGAGCCTTGGAAACACAGAGGGCAACATAACAGGAAGGGAAAAATAAATGAAAAATTAAAACCAACAGATTACAAGCCCAACAGCAACTCCCAGAGCGGAAAAGCAGCACAGATGCCTGCATCCACCACAAGCTAGTGGGGCAGGGCAGGGAAGCGTGGGAGGCGTGGGCTGCAGTGCTTTGTAAGAATCGGGCAGGAACGCCCCATGTGCAAACAGAACGATCTAACTTGGGTTAGCAAACCAGACTGTGGATAGCTATCGCATGAAAATCTCTAACATAAGACACCACCAGGACCGAGCACAGAACAAAGTACGGAACGGAAAAAGCTGTCTGCAGACAATCAACCACTGGGAACAGGCAGCCAGAGCCATAAGGACTGGAAAGGGGCAATTGCAGACCCAGAGAGACTTTACTTACCCAACTGCAAGCAGTCTTCTTTGCTAAGACTTCTGGGGGTGCTGGACAGTCACCATCTGCCTCACAAGGGGCGCCAGTGGTCCACCCAAAGAACTGAGCAGCAGAGACAGAAAAGGCACAATTTGCAGCAATCGCTCTTGCCAAACTCCTGAGCTACTCGGACCTGGGAAGGGCGCAAAACGCAGTCCCAACTGAATCTGTGCCTCTGAGAGCTACCTGAGCGCTGAACCTGAGCGGCTTAGACTGGGGAAGTGCACGCAGCCTCGGCCAGCCCCAGATGGTTCCTGGCTGAGCATCCTAGAGCCAGAGTGGTTTGTGCGCCAGGAGAAGGGACAGGTCAAGCGGGGCTGAGACACTGTGTGCACACGACAGTGCTATTTGTTTGCAGCATCCCCCCTCCCACAGCGCAACTGAACTAGTAAGCATAAAAATATCAGCAAACAGAAGAAGTTAAACACAGGGAACCAACTTGGATGTGATCCCACACGGCCCACAACATCAGAGAAGGGCTAGATATTTTTACTATTTTTAAAATTATTCCTTTTTTTTTTTTCCTTCTCTTATTTTTCTAACTTTTTTTAATTGTTAAGACTTCTATTTCTCCTCTAATTTTTATTTCTATCACCTACTATTACTATTAAAAAAGAAAGACTTTTTTTTTTTTTTTAATAGGCAAACACCACCATATATAGTCTTTGGGTGTTTGTTGGTGTCTTTTGTTTTTTTTTTAATAATTCTTTTTTTTTTTTCTTTCTTCCTTTTTCCTTCTGCTTCTTTTCTTTAATATTGTATTTTTGAAAATCCAACCTCTATTCTAGATTTTTAATCTTTGCTCTTAGATTTTTGTTGTCAATTTTGTACATTTAAAAATCCAAACGTCACTACCCAGGTTTACCTGAGAGCGAGATTACTGGCTTGACCACTCTCTCCTCCTTTGGACTCTCCTTTTTCTCCACCAGGTGCCTCTGTCTCTTTGCTCCCCCATCTCTTCTCTATCCAACTCCGTGAATCTCTGTATGTTCCAGATGGTGGAGAACACCTAAGGAACTGGTTATTGACAGGATTTGTCTCTCTCCTTCTCATTCCTCTCTCTTATCCTCCTGGCCACCTCTGTCTACATCCTCCCTCTCCTCTTCCCCGTATAACTCCATAAATACCTCTGAGTGGTCCAGACTATAGAGCGCACATAAGGAAGTGACTACTGGCTAGCTTGCTCTCTCCTCTTTTACTCTCACTGCATCTCATTCCAGTTACCTCTAACTACCCCCTCCATCTTCTCTTCTCCTTGTAACTCAGTGAACATCTATGAGTGTCCCTCAATGTGGAGAAACTTTTCATCTTTAACCTAGATGTTTTAAAATTGGTGCTGTATAGATGGAGAAGTCTAGAGGCTACTGTAAAAAATAAAACTGAAAACCAGAAGCAGGGGCTTAAGTCCAAAGCCTGAAAACATTGGAGAACTCTTGAATTCAGGGAACATTAAGCAATAGGAGCTCATCAAATACCTTCATACCTACACCGAAACCAAGCTCCACCCAAGGGCCAACAAGTTCCAAAACAAGACATACCACACAAATTCTCCAGCAACAAAGGAACACAGCCCTGAGCTTCAATATACAGGCAGCTCAAAAATTATTCCAAAACCTTTGATGTCTCATAACCCATCACTGGTCACTCCATTTTACTCTAGAGAGAAGAAACCCAGCTCCACCCACCAGAACTCCAACACAAGCCTTCCTAACCAGGAAACCTAGACAAGCCACTGATACAATCCCACCACAGTGAGGAAGCTCCATAATAAAGAGAACTTCACAATTACCAGAATATAAAAAGGCCACCCAAAAACGCAGCAATTTAACTGAGATGAAGAGACAGAGGAATACTCAGCAGGTAAAGGAACAGGAGAGTTTCCCACCAAACCAAAAAAAAGAGGAAGAAGTAGGGAATCTAACTGAGAAGGAATTCTGAATATTGATAGTGAAAATGATCCAAAATCTTGAAATAAAAATGGAATCACAGATAAATAGCATAGAGACAAGGATTGAGAAGATGCAAGAAAGGTTTAACAAGGACCTAGAAGAAATAAAAAAGAGTCAAAATATAATGAATAACGCAACAAATGAGGTCAGAAACACTCTGGAGGCAACAAATAGTAGATTAACGGAGGCAGAAGATAGGATTAGTGAAATAGAGGATAGAATGGTAGAAATAAATGAATCAGAGAGGAAACAAGAAAAAACGAAATTAAAAGAAATGAGGACAATCTCAGAGACCTCGAGGACAATATGAAA
>NW_017204830.1:0-5508 GCF_001704415.2 Capra hircus
AAGTTCCAGAGGCCGGTTGATTAGCCTCGAGACGCTTCCGCGGAAATGGCTTCATCTCGCCTGGAGGGAGAACCTCCTGGATTCCTGGATTTTCTAGAGTTGCCACAGGTGCTCTCGACTTAAGACGCAGGACCTCAGGGACCTGGTCTGGTGGCCTCAGGAAAGGCCAGTCCCCATGCGAGTTGCTAGGGGGTCCTTCGGGATTCCTCTCCCGTCGATGCCGGGGCCTAAGACGTTGTGTGGAGACGGTGCCGGAACCTGAGCGATTCCTCTCCAGTGCTGACAGGGATCTTGGGGTACTTCTGGAGTCTCCCCAGGGGAGTCAGTCCTCGTCTCGACTTAGGTCATGCACGTGCACTTTCCTCCCGAGCTGTAGCAGCAGTGTCATGCTTCCCTTCGCCTGGATGAAGAAATCTGTGGCTTTCATCAGGTTTTTGCCAGGAGGCTTTCCCACGAGGGCTTTCCCACAGGGCTGTCCCACGTGCCACCGTGGTGTGAGTCGATCCTCGGCTTGAAAGTCGAGCAGTGCAGGGAAAACTGGTTTCCCTGGAATGGACTGAGACATCTGGGGGACTCTGGGTATGGTGGCCTCGACCCTGGAGTTCCTCTCGCCTTTTCCTTGTGGAGAGCGCCTCCTCTTGAGATGCGATGGAAACGCCGGGAATTCTATCCCGAACACGCAGGGAAAGGATCCCTCCTCTCGAGCTAGGAGGCGGAAACGGGCTCCTCTGGATGTGGGCGGGAGGCTCGAGCTTTCTCTCAAGTGGAGACGGCTATGTCGGGGAACTTCTTGAGTTGCAACAAAGTGGGTGATGTACCCTTTGGAAGTTCCAGAGGTTAGGTGTGATTAGCCTCGAGAGGCCTCATTGGAAATGGGCCTCATCTCGCCTGGAGGGGGAAACCTTCTGGATTTTCTCGAGTTGCAGCAGTTTCTCTCCACTTACGACGGGGACCTCAGGGACATGCTCTGGTGGCCTCAGGAAAGGCCATTCCCCATGCGAGTTGCACGGGGGCCTCTCGGGATTCCTCTCCTGTCGATGCCGGGTCCTAAGACCTTGTGTGGAGTCGGTGCCGGAACCTGAGGATTCCTCTCCAGTCCTGACATGGATCTTGGGGTACGTCCTGAGTCTCCCCTGGGGAGTCAGTCCTCGTCTCGAGTGGGGGCATGCACGTGCGATTTCCTCACCAGCTATAGCAGCAGTGTCAGGCTTCCCTTCGCGTGGATCAAGGGATCTGTGGCTTTCCCTCGAGGCTTTCCCACGAGGCTTTCCCTCGAGTCTTTCCCACAAGGCTGTCCCACGTGCCACCGTGGTGAGAGTCGATCCTCGGCTTGAAAGTCAAGGCAGTGCAGGGAAAAAAGTTTCCCTGAATTGGACTGAGACATCTGAGGGACTCTGGAATGGTGGCACGACCCTGGAGTTCCTCTCGCCTTTTCCTGTGGAGAGCGCCTCTCTTGAGATGCGACGGAAACGTCGGGAATTCTTTCCCGAACACGAAGGGAAAGGATCCCTCCTCTCGAGCTAGGAGGCGGAAACGGGGCTCCTCTGGATGTGGGCCGGACTCTCGTGCTTCCTTTCGAGTGGAGACGGTATGTCGGGGAACTTCTTGAGTTGCAGCAAGGGTGTGAAGGACCCTTTGGAAATTCCAGATGTTCGGTGTGATTAGCCTCGAGACGCCTCACCGGAAATGGGCCTCATCTCGCCTGGAAGGGAGAACCTCCTGGATTTTCTCTAGTTGCGGCAGGTGCTCTCGACTTACGACGGGGACCTCTGGGACCCGCTCTGGTGGCCTCAGGAAAGGCCAGTCCCCATGCTAGTTGCATGGGGCCTCTCGGGATTCCTCTCCCGTCGATGCTGGGTCCTAAGACCTTGTGTAGAGTAGTGCAGGAACCGGAGGATTCCACTCCAGTGCTGACATGGTTCCTGGGGTACTTTTGGAGTCTCCCTAAGGGAGTCAGTCCTCGTCTCGAGTTGGGGCATGCACGTGCGCTTTCCTCCCCAGCTGTAGCAGCAGTGTCACGCTTCCCTTCGCGTGGATCAAGAGATCTGTGGCTTTCCCTCGAGGCTTTCCCACGATGCTTTCCCACGAGGCTTTCCCACAAAGCTGCCCACGTGCCACCGTGGTGTGAGTCGATCGTCGGCTTGAAAGTCGAGGCAGTGCAGGAAAACAGGTTTCCCTGGAATGGACTGAGACATCTGGGGGACTCTGGGAATGGTGGCACGACCCTGGAGTTCCTCTCGCCTTTCCTGTGGAGAGTGCCTCCTCTTGAGAGCGACGGAAATGCCGGGAATTCTTTCCCGACCACGCAGGGGAAGGATCTCTCCTCTCGAGCTAGGAGGCGGAAACGGGGCTCCTCTGGATGAGGGCGGGACTCTCGTGATTCCTCTCGAGTGGAGACGCGGTATGTCGGGGAAATTCTTGAGTTGCAGCCAGGGTGTGAAAGACCCTTTGTAAGTTCCAGAGGGTAGGTGTGATTAGCCTCGCGGCGCCTCAGCGGAAATGGGCCTCATCTCGCCTGGAGGGGCGAACCTCCTGGATTTTCTCGAGTTGCGGCAGGTGCTCTCGACTTACGACGGGGACATCAGGGACCCGCTCTGGTGGCCTCAGGAAAGGCCAGTCCCCATGCGAGTAATTCGGGGGCCTCTAGGGCCTCCTCTCCCGTCGATGCCGGGCCTAAGACCTTGTGTAGAGTCGGTGCCGGAACCTGAGCATTCCTCCCCAGTGCTGACATGGATTTTGGGGTACTTTTTGGAGTCTCCCTAGGGCGAGTCAGTCCTCGTCTCGTTTGGGGGCATGCAAGTGCGCTTTCCTCCGAGATGGGGCAGCAGTGTCATGTTTCCCGTCGAGTGGATCAAGGAATCAGTGGCTTTTCCTCGAGTCTTTTCCACAAGGCTTTCCCACGAGGCTTTTCCACAGGGCTGTCCCACGTGCCAACGTGGTGTGAGTCGATCCTCGGCTTGAAACTCGAGGCAGTGCAGGGAATACAGGTTTCCCTGGAATGGACTGAGATCTCTGGGGGACTATCAGATTTGTGGCACACCCTGGAGTTCCGCTCGCCTTTCCTGTGGAGAGGGCCTCCTCTTGAGATGCGATGGGAACGCCGGGAATTCTTTCCCGAAAACACAGGGAAAGGATCCCTCCTCTCGAGCTAGGAGGCGGAAACGGGCTCCTCTAGATGTGGGCGGGAATCTCGTGCTTCCTCTCGAGTGGAGACGGGTATGTCAGGCGAACTTCTTGAGTTGCAGAAAGGGTGTGAAGGACCCTTTGGAAGTTCCATAGGTTAGGTGTGATTAGCCTCGAGACGCCTCTGGGAAATGGGCCTCATCTCGCCTGGAGGGGAGTACTTCCTGAATTTTCTCGAGTTGTGGCAGGCAATCTCGACTTACGACGGGGACCTCAGGGACCCGCTCTGGTGGCCTCAGGAAAGGCCAGTCCACATGCCGAGTTGATTGGGGCCTCTCGGGATTCCTCTCTCGTCGATGCCAGGGCCTAAGATCTTGTATGGAGTCCGTGCCGGAACCTGAGCATTCCTCTCCAGTGCAGACATGGATCCTGGGGTACTTTTGGAGTCTCCCCAGGGGAGTCAGTCCTCGTCTCGAGCGGGGGGCATGCACGTGCGCTTTCCTCCCGAGCTGTAGCACAAGTGTCACTCTTCCCTTCGCCGTGGATCAAGAGATCTGTGGCTTTCCCTTGAGGCTTTGAGGCTTTCCCACGAGGCTTTCTCACAGGGCTGTCCCACGATGCCACCGTGGTGTGAGTCGATCCTCGGCTTTAAAGTCGAAGCAGTGCAGGGAAAACAAGTTTCCCTGGAATGGACTGAGACATCTGGGGACTCTGGGAATGGTGTCACGACCCTGGAGTTCCTCTCGCCTTTCCTGTGGAGAGCGTCTCCTCTTGTGATGCGACGGAACGCCGGGGATTTCTTTCCCGAACACGCAGGGAAAGGATCCCTCCTCTCGAGCTAGGAGGCGGAAACGGGGGCTCCTCTGGATGTGGGCAGAACTCTCCTGCTTCCTCTCGAGTGGAGACGGGTATGTCGGGAAACTTCCTGAGTTGCATCAAGGGTGCGAAGGACCTTTTGGAAGCTCCAGAGGTTAGGTGTGATTAGCCTCGAGATGCCTCAGCGGAAATGGCACTCATCTCGCCTGGAGGGGAGAACCTCCTGGATGTTCTCGAGTTGCGGCAGGTGCTCTCGACTTTCGACGGGGACCTCAGGACCCATTCTGGTGGCCTCAGGAAAGGCCATTCCCCATGGGAGTTGCTCGGGGGACTCTTGGGATTCCTCTCCCGTCGATGCTGCGGCCTAAGGGACCGGGTGCCAGAACCTGAATTCCTCTCCAGTGCTGACATGGATCTTGGGGTACTTCTGGAGTCTAGCCAGGAGACTCAGTCCTCGTCTCGAGTGGGGGCATGCACCGTGCGCTTTCCTCCCGAGCTGTAGCAGCAGTGTCACGCTTCCCATCGCGTGGATCAAGGATCTTTCCCTCGAGGCTTTCCCACGAGGCTTTCCCACGAGGCTTTCCCACAGGGCTGCCCACGTGCCACCGTGGTGTGAGTCGATCCTCGGCTTGAAAGTCGAGGCAGTGCAGGGAAAACAGTTTTCCCTGGAATGGACTGAGACACCTGTTGTCTCTGGGAATGGTGTCACGACCCTGGAGTTCCTCTCGCCTTTCCTGTGGAGAGCGCCTCCTCTTGAGATGCGACGGGAACGCCGGGAATTCTTTCCCGACCAAGCAGGGAAAGGATCCCTCATCTCAGGCTAGGAGTCGGAAACGGGGCTCCTCTGGATGTGGCCGGACTCTCGTGCTTCCTCTCAAGTGGAGACGGGTATGTCGGGGAACTTCTTGAGTTGCAGCAAGGTGTGAAGAACCCTTTGGAAGTTCCAGAGGTTAGGTGTGATTAGCCTCGAGATGCCTCAGCGAAATGGGCCTCATCTCGCCTGGAGGGGAGAACCTCCTGGATTTTCTCGAGTTGCTGCAGGTGCTCTCGACTTACTACGGGGACCTCAGGGACCCGCTCTGGTGGCCTCAGGAAAGGCCAGTCCCCATGCGAGTTGCTCGGGGCCTCTCGGATTCCTCTCCCGTCTATGTCGGGGCATAAGATCTTGTGTGGAGTCCGGTGCCGGAACCTTTAGCATTCCTCTCCAGTGCTGACATGGATCTTGGGGTTCTTCTGTAGTCTCCCAAGTGGAGTCAGTCCTCGTCTCGAGTGGGGGCATGCACATGCGCTTTCCCCTCGAGCTGTAGTAGCAGTGTCACGCTTCCCTTCGCGTGGATCAAGGGATCTGTGGCTTTCTCTCGAGGCTTTCCAACGAGGCTTTCCCACAGGGCTGTCCCACGTGCCACCGTGGTGTGAGTCGATCTTCGCTTGAAAGTCGAGGCAGTGCAGGGAAAGCAGGTTTCCCTGGAATGGACTGAGACATCCTGGGGACTCTGGGAATGTGGAACGACCCTGGAGTTCCTCTCGCCTTTCCTGTGGAGAGCGCCTCCTCTTGAGATGCGACGGAAA
>NW_017204831.1:0-5508 GCF_001704415.2 Capra hircus
CCCCGTCTAGGCGAAAGAGGCCATTTCCGCTGAGGCGTCTCGAGGCTAATCACACCTAACCTTTAGAACTTCCAATGAGTCATCCACACCCTTGCTGCAACTCAAGAAGTTCCCCGACATACCCGTCTCCACTCGAGTGGAAGCACGAGAGTTCTGCCCACATCCAGAGTAGCCCCGTTTCCGGCTTCTAGCTCGAGAGGAGGGATCCTTTCCCTGCGAGGTCGGGATAGAATTCCCTGCGTTCCCGTCGCATCTCAAGAGGAGGCGCTCTCCACAGGAAAGGCGAGAGAATTTCCAGGGTCATGCCACCATTCCCAGAGTCCCCCAGATATCTCAGTCCATTCCAGGGAAAAACTGTTTTCCCTGCACTGCCTCGACTTTCAAGAGGAGGATTGACTCACACCACGGTGGCACGTGGGACAGCCCTGTGGGAAAGCCTCGTGGGAAAGCCTCGTGGAAAGCCTCAAGGAAAGCCTCGAGGGAAAGCCACAGATCCCTTGATCCACGCCAGGGGAAGCGCGAAACTGCTGCTACAGCTCGGAGGAAAGCGCACGTGCATGCCCCCACTCGAGACAAGGACTGGCTCCCCTGGGGAGACTGCAGAAGTACCCCAAGATCCATGTCAGCACTGGAGAGGAATCCTCAGGTTTCGGTACCGACTCCACACAAGGTCTTAGGCCCTGGCATCGAAGGGAGAGGAATCCCAAGAGGCCCCCGAGCAACTCGCATGGGGACTGGCCTTTCCTGAGGCCACCAGAGCGGGTCCCGGATGTCCCCAAGGTAAGTCGAGAGCACCTGCTGCAACTCGAGAAAATCCAGGAGGTTCTCCTCTCCAGGAGAGACGAGGCCCATTTCCGCTCCGCCGTCTCGAGGCTAATCACACCTAACCTCTGGAAATTCCAAAGGGTCCTTTACCCCCTTGCTGCAACTCAAGCATTTCCCCGACATACCCGTCTCCACTCGAGAGGAAGCACGAGAGTCCCGCCCACATCCAGAGGAGCCCCGATTCCGAATCCTAGCTCGAGAGGAAGGGACCATTCCCTGCGTGGTCTTGAAAGAATTCCCGGCATTCCAGTCGCATCTCAGGAGGATGCTCTCTCCACATGAAAGGCGAGAGGAACTCCAGGTTCATGTCACCATTCCCAGAGACCCCCAGATATCTCAGTCCATTCCAGGGAAACATGTTCTCCCTGAACTGCCTCGAATTTCAAGCCGAGGATCGACTCACACCACGGTGGCACGTGGGACAGACCCTTGGGAAAGCCTCGTGGGAAAGCCTAGGGAAAGCCTCGAGGGAAACACAGTCCCTTGATCCATGCGAAGGGAAGCGTGACACTGCTGCTACAGCTCGGGAGGAAAGCCCACGTGCATGCCTCCACTCGAGACGAGGACTGACTCCCCTGGGGAGACTCCAGAAGTACCCAAAGATCCATGTCAGCACTGGAGAGGAATCCTCAGGTTCCGGCACCGACTCCACACATGGTCTTAGGCCTCGGCATCGACGGGAGAGGAATCCCGATAAGACCCGAGCAACTCGCATGGGGACTGGCCTTTCCTGAGGCCACCAGAGCGGGTCCATGATGTCCCCTTCAGAAGTCGAGAGCACCTGCGGCAACTCGAAAAAACCCAGGAGGTGCTCCCCTCCAGGCGAGATGAGGTTCATTTCCTATAAGGCGTCTCAAGGCTAATCACACCTAACCTCTGGAACTTCCAAAGGGTCCTTCACACCCTTGCTACAACTCAAGAAGTTCCCCGACAAACCCGTCTCCACTCGAGAGGAAGCACGAGAGTCCCGCCCACATCCAGAGGAGCCCCGTTTCCTCCTCCTAGCTCGAGAGGAGGGATCCTTTCCCTGCGTGGTCGGGAAAGAATTCCCAGCGTTCCCGTCGCATCTCAAGAGGAGGCGCTCTCCACAGGAAAGCGAGAAGAACTCCAGTGTCGTATCACCATTCCCAGAGTCCCCAGATGTCTCAGTCCATTCCAGGGAAACCTGTTTTCCCTGCACTGCCTCGACGTTCAAGCCGAGGATCGACTCACCCACGGTGGCACGTGGGACAGCTCTGTGGGAAAGCCTCGTGGGAAAGCCTCGTGGGAAAGCCTCGTGGGAAAGCCACAGATCCCTTGATCCACACTAAGGGACCGTGACACTGCTGCTACAGCTCGGGAGGAAAGTGCACGTGCATGCCCCCCTCGAGACGAGGACTGACTCCCCTCGGTAGACTCCAGAAGTACCCCAAGGTCCATGTCAGCACTGGAGAGGAATCCTCAGGTTCTGAACCGACTCCACACAAGATCTTAGGCCCCGGGATCGACAGAAGAGGAATCTCGAGTGTCCCCCGAGCAACTCGCATGGGGAATTGCCTTTCCTGAGGCCACCAAAGCGGGTCTCTGAGGACACTGTGGTAAGTGGAGAGCACCAACCCAACTCGAGAGCAACCAGGAGGTTCTCCCCGCCAGGCGTGATGAGGCCCATTTCCTCTGAGGAGTCTTGAGGCTAATCACACCTAACCTCTGGAACTTCCAAAGGGTCCTTCACACCCTTGCTGCAACTCAAAAAGTTCCCCGACATACCCGTCTCCACTCGAGAGGAAGCGAGAGAGTCCCGCCCAAATCCAGAGGAGCCCCGTTTCCGCCTCATACCTCGAGAGGAGGGATCCTTTCCCTGTGTGGTCGGGAAAGAATTCCTGGCCTTGCTGTCACATCTCAAGAGGAGGCGCTCTCCACAGGAAAGGCGAGAGGAACTCCAGGGTCGTGCCACCATTCCAGAGTCCCCCAGATGTCTCAGTCCATTCCAGGGAAAACTGTTTTCCCTGCACTGCCTCGATTTCATGCCGAGGATGGACTCACACCACGGTGGCACGTGGGACAGCCCTGTGGGAAAGACTCCTGGGAAAGCCTCATGGAATAGCCTCAAGGGAAAGACACTGATCCCTTGATCCACTCGACGGGAAGCGTGACACTGCTGCTACAGCTCGGGAGGGAATCGAACTGCATGCCGCCACTCGAGACGAGGACTGACTCCCCTGGGGAGACTCCAGAAGTACCCCAAGATCCATGTCAGCTTGGAGAGGAATGCTCAGGTACCGGCACCAACTCGTCACGAGGTCTTAGGCCCCGGGATCGACGGAGAGGAATCCCGAGAGGCCCCCGAGCAACTCGCATGGGGACTGGCCTTTCCTGAGGCCACCAGAGCGGGACCCTGTGGTCCCCGTCGAAAGTCGAGAGCACTTTCCGCAACTCGAGAAAATCCAGGAGGTTCTCCCCTCCAGGTGAGATGAAGCCCATTTCCGCTGAGGCGTCTCGAGGCTAATCACGTCTATCTTCTGGAACTTCCAAAGGGTCCTTCACACCCTTGCGGCAACTCAATAAGTTCCCGACATACCCGTCTCCACTCGAGAGGAAGCACGAGAATCCTGCCCACATCCAGAGGAGCCCCGATTCTGCCTCAAAGCTCGAGAGATGGGATCTTTTCCCTGCGTGTGCGGGAAAGAATTCCCGGCATTCCCGTCTCATCTGAAGTGGAGGCACTCTCCACAGGAAAGGCGAGAGGAACTCCAGGGTCGTGCCACCATTCCCAGATTCCCCGGATGTCTCAGTCCATTCCAGGGAAAACTGTTTTCCTTGCACTGCCTCGACTTTCAAGCCGAGGATCGACTCACACCACGGTAGCACGTGGGAGAGTCCTGGGAAAGCCTCCTGGGAATGCTTCGTGGGAAAGCCTAGAGGGAAAGCCACTGATCCCTCGATCCACTCGAAGGGAAGCGTGACATTGCTGCTACAGCTAGGGAGGGAAGCGCACGTTATGCCCCCACTCGAGACAAGAACTGACTCCCCTGGGGAGACTCCAAAGTACCCCAAGATCCATGTCAGCAATGGAGAGGAAACCTCAGGTTCCAGAACCAACTCCACACAAGTCTTAGGCCCCGGCATCAAAGGGAGAGGAATCCCGAGAGGCCCGCGAGCAACTCCCATGGGGACTGGCCATTCCTGAGGCCACCAGAGCGGGACCCTGAGGTCCCTATCGAAAGGCGAGAGCACCTGCCGCAACTCGAGAAAATACAGGAGGTTCTCCCCTCCAGGCGAGATTAGGCCCATTTCCGCTGAGGCGTCTCGAGGCTAATCACACCTAACCTCTGGAACTTCCAAAGGGTCCTTCACACCCTTGCTTCAACTCAAGAAGTTCCCCGACATACCCGTCTCCACTCGAGAGGAATCACGAGAGTCCCGCCCCCAAATCCAGAGGAGCCACGTTTCCACCTAATGGATCGAGAGGAGGGATCCTTTCCCTGCGTGTTCGGAAAGAATTCCCGCGTTCCCGTCGCATCTCAAGAGGAGGTGCTCTCCACAGGAAAGGCGAGAGGAAGTCCAGGGTCGTGCCACCATTCCCAGATTCGCCAGATGTCTCAGTCCATTCCAGGGAAACCTGTTTTCCTTGCACTGGGTTGACTTTCAAGCCATCGATCGACTCACACCCACGGTGCACGTGGGATAGCCTGTGGGAAAGCCTCGTGGGAAAGCCACAGATCCCTTGATCCAGGGCGAAGGGAAGCATGACACTGCTGCCACAGCTCGGAGGTAAGCGCACGTGCATGCGCCCACTCAAACGAGGACTGACTCCCCTGGGGAGACTCCAGAAGTACCCCAAGATCCATGTCAGCACTGCAGAGGAATCCTCAGGTTCCGGCACCGACTCACACAAGGTCTTAGGCCCGGCATCATGGTAGAGGAATCCCGAGAGGCCCCGAGCAACTCGCATGTGGACTGGCCTTTCCTGAGGCCACCAGAGCGGGTCCCTGAGGTCCCCGTCGTAAGTCGAGAGCACCTGCCGCAACTGGAGAAAATCCAGGAGGTTCTCCCCTCCAGGCGAGATGAAGCCCATTTCCGCTGAAGCGTCTGGAGGCTAATCACACCTAACCTCTGGAACTTCCAAAGGGTCCTTCACACCCTTGCTGCAACTCAAGAAGTTCCCCGACATACCCGTCTCCTCTCGATAGGAAGCACGAGGGTCCCGCCCACATCCAGAGGAGCCCCTTTCCTCCTCGTAGCTCGAGAGGGGATCCTTTCCCTGCGTCGGTCGGAAAGAATTCCCGGCGTTCCCGTCGCATCTCAAGTGGAGGCGCTCTCCACAGGAAATGCGAGAGGAACTCCAGAGTCGTGCCACCATTCCAAGAGTCCCCTAGATGTCTCAGTCCATTCCAGAGGAACCTGTTTTCCTGCACTACCTCGACTTTCACGCGAGGTTCGACTCACACCTCGGCGGCATGTGGGACAGCCTCTGGGATAGCCTCGTGGTAAAGCCTGGAGGAAAAGCCACAGATCACTTGATCCACGCGACCGGAAGTGTGACACTGCTGGCTACAGCTCGGGAGGAAGCGCACGTGCATGCCCCATTCGAGACGAAGACTGACTTCCCTGGGGGCTCCAGAAGTACCCCAAGATCCATGTCAGCACTGTAGAGGAATCCTCAGGTTCCTGCCCAACTCCTCACAACAATTTGCTTTTTACTCT
>NW_017204832.1:0-5508 GCF_001704415.2 Capra hircus
TCGTTCCGTCGCATCTCAAGAGGAGGCCGCTCTCCACAGGAAAGGGAGAGAGGAACTTCCAGGGTCGTTCCACATTCCCAGAGTCCCCCAGATGTCTCAGTCTAATCCAGGAAACCTGTTTTCCCTGAGCTGCCTCGACTTTCAAGCCGAGGATCGACTCACGCCACGGTGGCACGTGGCACAGCCCTGTGGGAAAGCCTCGTTGGAAAGCCTCGTGGGAAAGCCTCAAGGAAAGCCCCTGATCCCTTGATCCACGCGAAGGAAGCGTGACACTGCTGCTACAGCTCGGGAGGAAAGCGCACGTGCATGCCCCCACTCGAGACGAGGACTGACTCCACTGGGGAGACTCCAGAAGTACCCCAAGATCCATGTCAGCACTGGAGAGGAATGCTCAGGTTCCAGCACCGACTCCACACAAGATCTTGGGCCGGCATCGACGGCGAGAGGAATCCCGAGAGGCCCCGAGCAACTCGGATGGGGACTGGCCTTTCTGAGGCACCAGAGAGGTCCCTGAGGTCCCTGTCGAAAGTCAAGAGCACCTGCCGCAACTCGAAAAATCCAGGAGGTTCTCCCTCCAGGCGAGATGAGGCCCATTTCCTTTGAGGCGTCTCGAGGCTAATCACACCTAACCTCTGAAACTTCCAAAGGGTCCTTCACACCCTTGCTGCAACTCAAGAAGTTCCCGACATACCCGTCTGCACTTGAGAGGAAGCACGAGAGTCCCGCCCACATCCAGAGGAGCCCCGTTTCCGCCTCCTAGCTCGAGAGGAGGGAATCCCTTCCCTGCGTGGTCGGGAAAAGAATTCCCCGCGTTCCCGTCGCATCTCAAGAGGAGGCGCTCTCCACAGGAAAGGCGAGAGGAACTCCAGGGTCGTGCCACCATTCCCAGAGTCCCCAGATGTCCCAGTCCTTTCCAGGGAAAACTGTTTTCCCTGCACTGCCTCGACTTTCAAGCCGAGAATGAACTCACACCACGGTGGCACGTGGGACAGCCCTGTGGGAAAGCCTCGGGAAAGCCTCGTGGGAAAGCCTCGAGGCAAAGCCCCTGATCCCTTGATCCACGAGAAGGGAAGCGTGACACTGCTGCTACAGCTCGGGAGGAAAGCGCACGTGCATGCCCGCACTGGAGACGAGGACTGACTCCCCTGAGGAGACTCCAGAAGTACCCCAAGATGCATGTCAGCACTGGAGAGGAATGCTCAGGTTCCGGCACCTACTCCACACAAGATCTTAGGCCCCGCATCGACGGGAGAGGAATCCCGAGAGGCCCCGTGCAACTCGCATGGGGACTGGCCTTTCCTGAGGCCACCAGAGCGGGTCCCTGAGATCCCCGTCGTAAGTCGAGAGCACCTGCCACAACTCGAGAAAATCCAGGAGGTTCTCCCCTCCAGGCGAGATGAGGCCCATTTCCGCTGAGGCGTCTCGAGGCTAATCACACCTAACCTCTGGAACTTCCAAAGGGTCCTTCACACCCTTGCTGCAACTCAAGAAGTTCACAGACATATCCGTCTCCACTCGAGAGGAAGCACGATAGTTCCCCCCACTTCCAAAGGAGTCCCGTTTCCGCCTCATAGCTCGAGAGGCGGGATCCTTTCCCTGCGTGGTCGGGAAAGAATTCCTGGCATTCCCGTCGCATCTCAAGAGGAGGCGCTCTCAACAGGAAGAGCGAGAGAAACCCCAGTTTCGTGCCACAATTCCAAGGGACCCCCAGATGTCAGTCCATTCCAGAGGAACTTGCTTTCCCTGCACTGCCTCTACTTTCACGCCAAGGATCCACTCACTACACCATGGAACGTCGGTCAGCCCTGTGGGAAAGCCTCGTCGGAAAGCCTCGAGGGAAAACCACAGATCCCTTGATCCACGCGACGGGAAGTGTGACACTGCTGCTACACTTCCTGAGGAGAGCTCACGAGCATGCCCCCACATGAGATGAGCACAGACTCCCCAGGTGAAACTCCAGAAGAAAGCCAAGATCCATGTCAGCACTGAAGAGGAATCCTCAGGCTCCAGCCCAGACTCCACACAAGGTCTTAGGCCCCGACATCGACGGGAGAGGAATCCCGAAAGGCCCCCTTGCAACTCCCATGGGCACTGGCCTTTCCTGAGGCCACCAGAGCGGGTCCCTGAGGTCCCCGTTGTAACTCGAGAGACCCTGCCCAACTCTAGAAAATCCAGGAGGTTCTCCCCTCCAGGCGAGATGAGGCCCATTTCCTCTGAGGCGTCTGGAGGCTCATCACACCTAAACTCTGGAAATTCAAAAGGGTCCTTGCTGCAACTCAAGAAGTTCCCCGACATACCCGTCTCCACTCGTGAGGAAGCACGAAGGTCCCGCCCACATCCAGAGGAGACACCGTTTTGGTATCGAAGCTCGAGATGAGGGATCCTTTCCCTGCTTGGTCAGGAAATAATACCCGCCATTCCGCTCGCATTTCAAGTTGAAGCGCTCTCCACAGGAAAGGCGAGAGGAACTCCAGGGTCGAGCAACCATTCACAGAGTCGCCCAGATATCTCAGTCCATTTCAGAGGAAACTGTTTTCCCTGCACTGCCTCGACTTTCACGGCGAGGATCGACTCTCACCACGGTGGAACGTGGGATAGCCCTGTGGGAAAGCCTCGTGGGAAATCCTCTTGGGAAAGCCTCGAGGGAAAGCCACAGATCCCTTGATCCACGCCTATGGAAGCGTGACACTCCTGCTACAGCTCGGGAGGAAAGCGCACGTGCATGCCCCCACTCGAGACAAGGACTGACTCCCCTGGGGAGACTCCAGAAGTACCCCAAGATCCATGTCAGCACTGGAGAGGAATCCTCAGGTTCTGGCACCGACTCCACACAAGGTCTTAGGCCCGGCATCGACGGGAGAGGAATCCCGAGAGGCCCCCGAGCAATTCGCATGGGGACTGGTCTTTCCTGAGGCCACCAGAGCAGGTCCCTGAGGTCCCGGTCGTAAGTTGTGAGCACCTGCCTCAACTGGAGAAAATCCAGGTGGTTCTTCCCTCCAGGCGAGATGAGGCCCATTTCCCCTGAGCCATATCCAGGCTAATCACAACTAACCTATGGAACTTCCAAAGGGACCTTCACACACTTGCTGCAACTCAAGAAGCTCCCCGACATACCCGTCTCCAGTGGAGAGGAAGCACGAGAGTCCTGCTCACATCCAGAGGAGCCCCGTTTTCGCCTCCTAGATCGAGAGGAGGGATCCTTTCCTGCGTGGTGGGGAAAGAATTCCCGGCGTTCCCGTCGCATCTCAAGAGGAGGCGCTCTCCACAGGAAAGGTGAGAGGAACTCCAGGGTCGTGCCACCATTCCCAGAGTCAGCCAGATGTCTCTGTCCATTCCAGGGAAACCTGTTTTCCCTGCAATGCCTCGACTTTCAAGCGAGGATCGACTCACACCACGGTGGCACGTGGGACAGCCCTGTGGGAAAGGCACGTGGGAAAGCCTCGTGGAAAGGAAAGCTCTAGGGAAAGCCACTGATCCCTTGATCCACGCGAAGGAAGCGTATCACTGCTGCTAGAGCTCGGGAGGAAGCGCACGTGCATGCCCCCACTCGAGACGAGGACTGACTCCCCTGGGGAGACTCCAGAAGTACCCTAAGATCCATGTCAGCACTGGAGAGGAATCCTCAGGTTCCGGCACCGACTCCACACAACGACTTAGGCCCCAGCTTCGACGGGAGAGGAATCCCGAGAGGCCCCCGAGCAACTTGCATGGGGACTGGCCTTTCCTGAGGCCACCAGAGCGGGTCCCTGAGGTCCCCGTCGTAAGTCGAGAGCACATGCCGCAACTCGAGAAAATCCAGGAGGTTCTCCCCTCCAGGCGAGATGAGGCCCATTTCCGCTGAGGCGTCTCGATGCTAATCACACCTAACCTCTGGAACTTCCAAAGGGTCCTTCACACCCTTGCTGCAACTCAAGAAGTTCCCCGACATACCGTCTCCACTCGAGAGGAAGCACGAGAGTCCCGCCCACATCCAGAGGAGCCCCGTTTCGCCTCCTAGCTCGAGAGGAGGGATCCTTTCCCTGCCTTGTCCGTCAAGAATTCCCGTGTTCCCGTCGCATCTCAAGAGGAGGTGCTCTCCAAAGGAAAGGCGAGAGGAACTCCAGGGTCGTGCCACCATTCCCAGAGTCCCCCAGATATCTCAGTCCAATCCAGGGAAACCTGTTTTCCCTGCACTGACTCGACGTTCAAGTCGAGGATCGACTCACACCACGGTGGCACGTGGACACCCTGGGAAAGCCTCGTGGGAAAGCTCGTGGGAAAGCCTCAAGCGAAAGCAACAGATCCCTTGATCCACGCCTATGGAAGCGTGACACTCCTGTTACAGCTCGGGAGGAAAGCGCACGTGAATGCCCCCACTGGAGACGACGACTGACTCCCCTGGGAGACTCCAGAAAATACCCAAGATCCATGTCGGCACTGGAGAGAAATCCTCAGGCACTGCACCGACTCCACACAAGGTCTTAGACTCCAGCATCGAGGGAGAGGTATCCGAGAGACCCCGAGCAACTCGCATGGGACTGGCCTTTCCTGAGGCCACCAGAGCGGGTCCCGGAGGTCCCGTCTTAAGTCGAGAGCACCTGCCGCAACTCGAGAAAATCGAAGAGGTTCTCCCCTCCAGGCGAGATGAGCCCATTTCCGCTGAGGCGTCTCGAGTCTAATCACACCTAACCTCTGGAACTTCCAAAGGGTCCTTCACACCCTTGCTGCAACTCAAGAAGTTCCCCGACATACCCGTCTCACTCGAGAGGAAGCACGAGAGTCCCGCCCACATCCAGAGGAACCCGTTTCCGCCTCCTAGCTGGAGAGGAGGGATCCTTTCCCTGGGTGGTCGGGAAAAATTCCCGGCGTTCCCGTCGCATCTCAAGAGGAGGCGCTCTCCACAGGAAAGGCGAGAGGAACTCCAGGGTCGTGCCACCATTCCCAGAGTCCCCCAGATGTCTCAGTCCATTCCAGGGAAACCTGTTTTCCTGCACTGCCTCGACTTTCAGCGAGCATCGACTCACACCACGGTGGCCCGTGGACGGCCCCTTGGGAAAGCCTGTGGGAAAGCCTCGAGGGAAAGGCCCTGATCCCTAGATCCACGCGAAGGGAAGCGTGACACTGCTGCTAAACTCGGGATGAAAAGTGCACGTGCAATCCCCCACTCGAGACGAGGACTGACTCCCCTGGGGAGACTCCAGAAGTACCCCAAGATACCATGTCAGCACTGGAAGGAATGCTAGGTTCCGGCACCGACTCCACACAAGGTATTAGGCCACGGCACTGACGGGAGAGGAATCCGAGAGGCCCCCGAGCAACTCGCATGGGACAGCCTTTCCTGAGGCCACCAGAGCGGGTCCCTGAGGTCCCCGTCGTAAGTCGAGAGCACCTGCCGCAAGTCGAGAAAATCCAGGAGGTTCTCCCTCCAGGCGACATGAGGCCCATTTCCGCTGAGGCGTCTCGATGCTAATCACACCTAACCTCTGGAACTTCAAAAGGGTCCTTCACATCCTTGCTGCAACTCAAGAG
>NW_017204833.1:0-5508 GCF_001704415.2 Capra hircus
CCTCGTGATTGCCCCTGGGGGCCCTCGTGATTTCCACGGGGCCACGTGGGTTGACCCCTGGGGCCCACGTGATTGCCCTGGGGGCCCACGTGATTTGGGGGCCACGCCCTGGGGCCCACGTGATTTCCACGTGATTGGTGGGGGCCACGTGATTTCCCCTGGGTCCCACGTGATTGCCCCTGGGGCCCACGTGATTGCCCCTGGGGCCCACTGATTGCCCTGGGCCCACGTGATTTCCCCTGGGGCCACGTGATTGCCTGGGGCCCACGTGATTTCCACGGGCGGGGGCCACGTGATTGCCCCTGGGGCCCACGTGATTTCCCTGGGGCCACTGGCCCTGGGCCCGTGATTTCCACGGGGGGCTCACGTGATTTCCACTGCGGGCCCACGTTGATTTCCACGGGGGGCCCACGTAATTGCCCCTGGAGGCCACCGTGATTCCCCTTGGGCCCACGTTATTGCCCCTGGGGCCACGTGATTGTCCTGGGGCCCACGTGATTTCCATGGGGGCCCACGTGATTACCCCGTGTGCCCACGTCATTGAACCTGGGCCCACGTGATTGCCACGGGGGCCCACGTGATTTCCACGGGGGCACACGTGATTGCCCCTGGGGCCCACGTGATTTCCCCTGGGGGCCACAAGATTTCCACGGGGGGCCCAAGTGATTGCCCCTGGGGTCTCACATGATTTCCCTGGGGCCCACGTGATTGCCCCTGGGGGCCCACGTGATTTCCACCGGGGCCCACGTGACTGCCCCCCGTGGGCCACGACATTACCCTGGGGCCCACGTGATTGCCACGGGGGCCCACGTGATTTCCCTAGGGCCCACGTGATTTGGGGGCCACGTGATTGCCCCTGGGGCCCTCGTGATTTCCACGGGGGCCCCACGTTGCCCTGGGGGCCCACGTGATTGCCCCTGGGGCCCACGTGATTTCCACGGGGGCCCACGTGATTGCCCCTGGGGCCCACGTGATTTGGGGCCACGTGATTCCCTGGGGGCCCAACGTGGGGGCCCACGTGATTTCCACGGGGGCCCACGTGTTTTCCCCTGGGGGCCACGTGATTTCCCCTGGGGGCCCACGTGATTCCCTGGGGGCCACGTGATTTTGCCCACGTGACGGGGCCACGTGATTTCCCTCACACGTGATTGCCCCTGGGGCCACGTGATTGCCCCTGGGGCCACGTGATTTCCCTGGGGGCCCACGTTATTGCCCCTGGGGCCCACGTGATTCCCCCACGTGATTGCCCTGGGGGCCACGTGATTTGGGGCCCACGTGATTTCCCGGGGGCCCACGTGATTGCCCCTGGGGGCCACCCTGGGGCCCACGTGATTTCCCTGGGGCCACGTGATTGCCCCTGGGGCCCACGTGATTGCCCTGGGGCCCACGTGATTTCCCCTGGGGGCCCACGTGATTTCCAGGGGGCCCATGTGATTTCCCCTGGGGCCCACCTGATTTCCCTGGGGGCCACGTGATTGCCCTGGGGCCCACGTGATTTCCACGGGGGCCCACGTGATTGCCCCTGGGGCCCACGTGATTTCCCTGGGGGCCCCACGTGATTGCCCCTGGGGCCCACGTGATTGCCCCTGGGGGCCCACGTGATTTCCCTCGTGGGCCCACGTCATTGCCCCTGGGGCCCACGTGATTTCCACGGGGCCCACGTGATTTTCCCTGGGGGATTTTCCCTGGGGTGATTTCCCTGGGGGCCACGTGATTGCCCCTGGGGGCCCACGTGATTTGGGGCACGTGAACCCCTGGGGGCCCACGTGATTGCCCTGGGGCCACGTGATTTCCACGGGGGCCCACGTGATTGCCCTGGGGGCCCACGTGATTTCCCTGGGGCCCACGTGGGGGCCCACGTGGGGGCCCACGTGAGCCCACGTGATTTGGGGGTGACCCCCCACGTGATTCCCTGGGGCCCACGTGATTTCCCTGGGGGCCACTGGGGGCCCACGTGATTCCCTGGGGCCCACGTGATTGCCCTGGGGCCCACGTGACCCTGGGCCCACGTGATTCCCTGGGGGCCACGTGATTGCCCCTGGGGCCCACGTGATTTCCCCTGGGGGCCACGTGATTGGGGCCACGTGATTTGGGGGCCCACGTGATTTCCCCTGGGGGCCCACGTGATTTCCCTGGGCCCACGTGATTCCGGGGCCCACGTGACGTGAGGGGGTGATTTCCCCTGGGGCCCACGTGATTGCCCCCCCACTCCACGTGGGGGCCCACGTGATTTGGGGCCCGTGATTTCCGGGGCCCACGTGATTTCCCTGGGGGCCCACGTGATTTCCCTGGGGGCCCACGTGATTGCCCTGGGGGCCACGTGATTTGGGGGCCACGTGATTGCCCCTGGGGCCCACGTGATTTCCCTGGGGCCACGTGATTGCCCCTGGGGGCCACGTGATTTCCACGGGGCCCACGTGACGGGGCCCACGTGATTTCCCCTGGGGGCCCACGTGATTGCCCCTGGGGGCCCACGTGGGGCCACGTGAGCCCACCCTGGGGCCCACGTGATTTCCACGGGGGCCCACGTGATTGCCCCTGGGGGCCACGTGATTTCCCTGGGGCCACGTGATTGCCCCTGGGGGCCACGTTTGACGTGATTGCCCCTGGGGCCCACACCACGTGATTTGGGGCCCACCCCTGGGGCCCACGTGATTGCCTGGGGGCCCACGTGATTTCCCCGGGGGGCCACGTGATTGCCCCTGGGGGCCCACGTGATTTCCCCTGGGGGCCCACGTGATTTCCCTGGGGGCCACGTGATTGCCCCTGGGGCCCACGTGACCACGTGATTGCCCCTGGGGGCCCACGTGAGGGCCCACACAGGGGGGTGATTGCCCACTTGGGGCCCACGTGATTTCCCCTGGGGCCCACCCAGGGCCCTGGGGGCCCACGTGGGGGCCCACTTGATTGCCCCGGGGCCCACGTGATTGCCCCTGGGCCCACGTGATTTCCACGGGGGGCCCACGTGTGGGGGCCCACGTGATTGCCCCTGGGGGCCCACGTGATTGCCCCTGGGCCCACGTGACACGTGATTTTCCCCTGGGGGCCCACGTGATTGCCCCTGGGGCCCGTGATTGCCCCCCGTGACGGGGGCCACGTGATTGCCCCTATTTCCACGTGATTGGGGGCCCCTGGGGGCCCACGTGATTGGGCCCACGTGATTGCCCCGGGCCCACGGGGCCACGTGATTGGGGGCCCACGTGATTTCCCGGGGGCCCACGTGATTGCCCCTGGGGTGATTTCAGGCCCACCCCCCACGTGATTGCCCCTGGGGGCCACGTGAGGCCCACGTGATTGCCCCTGGGGCCCACGTGAGGCCACGTGATTGCCCCTGGGGCCCACGTGATTTGGGGGCCCACGTGATTTCCCTGGGGCCCACGTGATTGCCCCTGGGGGCCCACGTGATTGCCCTGGGCCCACGTGATTTCCCTTTTCCACGTGATTGCCCCTGGGGGCCCACGTGATTTCCCCTGTGATTGGGGCCCACTGCCCACTGTGATTCCCCTGGGGGCCCACGTGATGGGCCCACGTGATTGCCCCTGGGGGCCCACGTGATTTGCCCCTGGGGCCCACGTGATTTCCCCTGGGGTGATTGCCCCTGGGGCCACGTGATTGCCCTGGGGGCCCACGTGACGTGATTGCCCCTGGGGGCCCACGTGATTTCCACGGGGGCCACGTGATTTGGGGGGGGGCCACGTGATTGCCCCTGGGGCCACGTGATTGCCCCTGGGGGCCCACGTGATTTCCAGTGGGGATTGCCCCTGGGCCCACGTGATTTCCCTGGGGCCACGTGATTGCCCCTGGGGGCCACGTGATTGGGGGCCCACTGGGGGCCCACGTGATTTAGCCCACCCCTGGGGGCCCACGTGATTGCCACGGGGGCCACGTGATTTCCACGGGGGCCACGTGATTTCCCCTGGGGCCACGTGATTTCCCCTGGGGGCCCACCCAGGGCCCACGTGAGGCCCACTGATTTCCCCTGGGGGACGTGATTGCCCCTGGGGCCCACGTGATTTCCCCGTGATTTGCCACGTCCCCTGGGGGCCCACGTGATTGCCCACGTGATTTCCCTGGGGCCCACGTGATTGCCCCTGGGGGCCCGTGATTTGGGGGACGTGATTGCCCTGGGGGCCCACGTGATTGGCCCACGTGATTGCCCCTGGGGGCCCACGTGATTCCCTGGGGCCCACGTGATTGCCCCTGGGGCCCACGTGATTTCCCCTCCACGTGATTTCCCCTGGGGCCACGTGATTTCCATGGGGGCCCACGTGATTTCCCCTGGGGGCCCATGACGTGATTGCCCCCACGTGATTTCCACCCCCCACTGGGGCCCACATTGCCCCTGGGGGCCCACATGATTTCCCCGTGGGGCCACGTCATTGCCCCTGGGGCCACGTGATTTCCACGGGGGGCCAGTGATTTTCCCTGGGGGCCCCCTGGGGCCATGATTTCCCCTGGGGCCCACGTGATTGCCCCGGGGGCCCACACCCTGGGCCCACGTGATTGCCCCTGGGGGCCACTCCCTGGGCCCACGTGATTGCCCTGGGGCCCACGTGATTTCCACGGGGGCCACGTGATTGTGGGGCCAATTGGGGGCCCACGTTGACACCTGGGGGCCCACGTGATTGCCACGTGATTTCCCCTGGGGGCCCACGTGATTTCCCTGGGGCCCACTGTTGCCTGGGGGCCCACGTGATTGCCCCTGGCCCACGTGATTTGGGGGCCACGTGATTGCCCCTGGGGGCCCACGTGATTGCCCTGGGGCCCACGTGATTTCCACGGGGGGCCCACGTGATTGCCCCTGGCCACGTGATTTTCCCTGGGGGCCACGCCTGGGGCCACGTGATTCCCCTGGGGGCCCACGTGATTTCCCTGGGGGCCCACGTGATTTTGTGATTGCCCTGGGGGCCCACGTGGGGGCCCACGTGATTGCCCTGGGGCCCAGTGATTTGGGGGCCCACGTGATTTCCCTGGGGCCCACGTGATTGCCCCTGGGGGCCCAGTGATTTCCCCTGGGGGCCCACGTGATTGCCCTGGGGGCCCACGTGTGGGGGGCCACGTGATTTCCCCTCGTGATTGCCCCTGGGGGCCACGTGATTGCCCCCCTGATTGGGGGCCCACGTGATTGCCCTCCACGTGATTTCCCCTGGGGGCCACGTGACGGCCCACCCCTTGAGGCCACGGGGGCCCACGTGATTTCCACGTGATTGGGGGCCCACGTGCCTGGGGGCCACGTGATTGCCCCTGGGGGCCCACGTGATTTCCACGGGGAGCCCACGTGATTGCCCTGGGGCCCACGTGCCCTGGGGGCCCACGTGAGGTGATTTGGGCCCCTGGGGCCCACGTGATTTCCCCTGGGGCCCCACGTGATTGCCCTGGGGCACGTGATTGCCACGTGATTTCCCTTGGGGCCACGTCATTGCCCTGGGGCCCACGTGATTGCCCTGGGGCCACGTGATTTCCACGGGGGCCCACGTGATTGCCCCTGGGGCCCACGTGATTTCCCCT
>NW_017204834.1:0-18613 GCF_001704415.2 Capra hircus
ATGATGGGACAGGAAGGGTGGGGTGTGGAGGGGGATGAGGGGTGGGGAAGGCTTGGGGGGAGCAGCATGGTGGGGAGTTAGAACTGGGAAAAATGGTCTGTGGTATGAGAGACAGGAAGACAAGACATAGACTGTTATTTCCCACCCTTGGCATTACTGATCTCCTAGGCTGGAACAGCCTTCAGTGTGGGGGCTAACCTGTGCACTGTAGGTTTTCTTAATTTAATCATTGTTGGATGCGTAGCATCTATGAACTATGTTCATTAGATATGGGTGACACCAACCCCCAAATTGTGACAATCAGAATGTCTCCAGGGAGTTTCTTGGTGGCTTCACCTCAGATCACTGGCTCAGTCGTGTCCAACTCTGTGCAACCCCATGGGGTGCAGCACGCCAGGCTTCCCTGTCCATCACCAACTCCCAGAGCCCGTTCAAAACTCATGTCCATCGAGTTAGTCATGCCGTCCGGCCATCTCATCTTCTGCCGTCCCCTTCTCCTCCCGCTTTCAATCTTTCCCAGCATCAGGGTCTTTTCCAATGAGTCGATTCTTTGCATCAGTTCAGTTCAGTTCATCAAGTGACCAAAATATTGGAGTTTCAGCTTCAGCATCAATGCTCCCAATAAATAGTCAGGACTGGTTTCCTTTAGGATGGACTGGTTGGATTTCCTGGCTGTCCGAATGGACTGTCAAGAGTCTTCTTCAGCACCACAGGTCAAAAGCATCAATTCTTTGGTGCTCAGCTTTCTTTATAGTCCAACTCTCACATCCATACATGACTACTGGAAAAACCATAGCCTTGACTAGATGGAACTTTGTCGCAAAGTAATGTCTCTACTTATTAATATGCTGACTAGCGTGGTCACACCTTTTCGTCCAAGGAGCAAGTGTCTTTTAATTTCATGGCTGCAGTCACTGTCTGCAGTGGTTTTGGAGCCCAAGAAAAGAAAGTCTTTCACTGTTTCCATTGTTTCCTTATCTACTTGCCCTGAAGTGAAGGGACTGGATGCCATGACCTTCATTTTTCGAATGTTGAGTTGTAAGCCAGCCTTTTCCCTCTCCTCTTTCACTTTCATCAATAGGCTCTTCAGTTCCTCTTCACCTTCTGTCATCATGGTGGTGTCATCTGTGTATCTGGTGGTTTAGTGGTTAGGATTCTGGGATTTTGCCGCCATGGCCCAGGTTCATCCGTGGCAAGGGAATGGAGATCCTACAAACCATGGCATGGCCAAAAAGGAACCCACAACAAAACAAAGAGAATGTCTCCAGACGTTGCCAACAGGCCCTTGGGGAACAAAACCACTCCCAGCTGAGAAGCACTTACTTAGACTGACAAGTTTCTCCCTCTGTACTGAGACCAAACTTTTTTTTAATTGAGAGAAAATTTACATAGCATAAAATTAACCATTTAATTATTCTCCCCAATTTTGTTGAGTTAATTGACATCCAACATTGTATAAGTTTAAAGTGTACCACATGATGATTTGATAGACACGTCTACTGTGAGATGACGGCCGCAGTAAGAAACAAGCTACCTTAAAGTGTACTTAGAGGGACTTAGTACCTTCACAGTGTCGTGTAACCATCACCTGCATCTAGTTCCAAACATTTGCATCACAAGCAAAGGAAACCCTGCACCCACTGAGCAGTCACTGTCCATCTATCCACCACCATCAGTCCTCCTGACACTGTAGCCACAGGTCTGCTTTCTGTCTCTATGGATTTGGTCATTTTGGATGTCTCATATTTCATCTTTCCCACAGGACAACTGGTTCTGGGAGCTCCTGAGTCAACCCTGCTTTACAACAGAGTTTCGGTTCTCAGTTTCATCATCATCTCTGGCTTCATTAAGGGAGACCTGTGCAACTGGAAGCTCACGGAACAGGACTACACATTGAACACGTCTGCATCCAGTGGTACCTCTAGGTTAGGAGGGTTCTCTTGTCCATAGTGACACTAGTGTGTCAGAGGGTGCAAGTCTGGGAATCTGGTGGGGACTAAAGAGTGGCAACCCACTCCAGGATTCTTGCCTGGAGAATTGCATGGTCAGAGGAGCCTGGCAGGCTAGAGTCCATGAGGTTGGAAGAGTCAGACATGGCTTAGTGACTAAACCACTACCAAAGAGACCTGGGCTGATGGATCTAAGTGATGGGGGTCCTGGAGCCCAGCACTTGTGGTATGAAGGGAAGAGTCCAGTAGAGATGGCTGAGCTCACCTCACCCATGTTCTTCCTCATTCCTTCTCTCACCGTGGGCTGGGGCCTCTGGGTTCTGGAGGGTTTGCACCTTTTGGCTTTGATGGGATTCTCCAGGGAGCAGCTCTGTGTTTCTACACATTTGTTGATTTTGATGCCATTGTCACTAAAGGTAATATAGTCACTGTGCTTTCCATTAGAGGTTTGGCCACAGATTAGGCTGCCCTTGGGCATAGGGATTGGTAGAAGGTTCGGCTGCTTTTGATGGTGCAAGAGGAGAGGGGGTATTGTGCTTTCGCTCCCTGTGTTTTCCTAACCTAGTACATCCCTGCTTCCTGCAGGGGAAGAAGCCCTCAATCCTCAGCGGTCCATCCCCGTGAGCACCATGATCACGATCTTCATCTGCTTTGTGGTGTGCTTTGGTGTCTCAGCAGCACTCACCCTCAGTGGTGCCCTACTGCCAGATCCGTCCTGAGAGCCCCTGGCCAGAGGCTTTCCTCCTTGTTGGGCGGGGCCCTGCCAGATATGTCGTGGCTGTTGGTAGCCTCTGTGTTCTTACATCCAGGTCAGTGTCATGTGCCGGGAGCCAGTGTGAGGAATCCCGCCCGTGGCAAGGTCATGAGGAAGGAAGCTGACCTACGCAAGGCGTGCTCAGACTTCAGGGGCCCCTCTGGAAATTCCTAAGCATGTATCCCAACAAAAATCTGCCGGCTTTTGTGCTCTGCTTTTCTACTCTTCTGACATTTTCTGGAAAAAGTCAATTCAGGGCTTTAGTCTTCTGCATTTGAAAGAGCGTTTCAATCCAAATACCCCTCTGATGGCTTTCTAGCCTGCCTGCAGCACTCGTACAGCTGCGCCTGTGATTGTTTGAGGCCTCCTGACCACAGGAGGCACAGGAAGCTTAAAACATCCTAGGAATGTAGGAGCTTCCGAAGAGTCAAAATCTTTAGAATAGGACTGATTAAAGGTTTCATTTGTTGAGTCAATGCTTGCTGCCAAATTTTCATATCCTTTATTTTTAGATATAGTTGGTATATAGAAAAACAAGTAGTAGACCTGGTATTACCAACATTAGATCTTTGAGTTAAGTACCTTCTTTGTTATAACCCACTGCACCTTTGTTCTATAGAGATGTAACTTTAATGCTTTAAGGAGATGCAGATTAAAGAAAAACACTTCAGGGGAAGCAAAATTAACATTCATTAAGGAAGAGAGCCAAAAAGTGTTAACAAGCCTCTTGGCCAGAAGATAATGTAAATCACCTGAGACCTTTTGTATACAAAATGATACACAGAAAGAGTCTGGGCTGCGAACGCTACATAACTTTGTGTTACCCATTGATCTCCATGTTTAATCAAAAGTATAAAAGGCCTTCTGAACAATAAAGGATGGGGGCCAGCTTCTTGGACCAGTTTCTCGGACCAGTTTCGCGAACTAGTCTCTCGGCCTGGTTTCTTGGGAATCTGGCTCCCCCCGTATCTCTCTCTCTTCTTCTCTCCCTTTCCTTCTCTCTGCTCTTTACTTTAATTTCAGGCTGAATTTCCATCTGGGGCGCGGAGGCTCGCCAGGTCTACTTACTTGCCCTGGCTGTTAAGACCCACGCGAAAGGGAGCCTAAGGCGAGGCACCCTTAGATATTCAAGCGGGCGCCGGTGGCCCAACGTAGATGGTGCAAATTCCTTGTCTGGAATTTTATTGGTCTTCCACGTAAACTAAGCTATTCATCCCTCTTCCTCCACTTAATCTTCCTACTACACTATAGTTTCTTAATCTAATCTTATATTAATAACTAAGTCTTTCCACGCCAACGCCGTCCACCCTTCGAATTCCCTGGATCCACCGGGGCTGGACCCCGGCAGTCATGGTTTTCTCCCCATCTACTATCAGATGCTCAGGTATCCCAGCCCTTGGGATTGAGAGACAAGAGGGAAGGACACCTTGACCCAAGTAGACTAGGGAACAGAAGCCCCGGTCCTCCCTTCCCATCTCTCCATGTCCTCATACACGTTTCCGCTTTCTTTTCCAGTCTCCTCGGTGATATGTTCCCCATGCCTCGGGGGATGTGCGTGATGGCAGAGGATGGAATCCTTTTTCGGGGACTTTCCAGATCCACGGCTGCACCCGAATACCCATCATGGCCATCATGTCTTCTGGCATCTTTGCAGGTGACTAAACAAAACCTTGTTTGATCATTTCCTTACCTTGGATATTTCTGGCTGTTTCTCACTCCCTTCCCCACCTTGTCTGTGCCCTCATCCTAGCAGTCATGGCGTTACTCTTCGAGTTCAGCGATCTGGTGGACCTCCTATCAATCAGGACCCTGCTTGCTGACTCCCTCGTGGTTCTTTCTGTCCTTGCCCTCAGGTGAGACTCCACTACACCTTGGCTGGGGGTCATGAACTCAAGAGGAGCTAAGATTCTTCTAGCTTCGTGTCCTGCATCTGCTGAAGTTGGCAAAGAGTTGGATTAACTGTCTGATATTGGATAAGTATAGGGGCTGCTGTCAATCCTGCCTTAATATCCTTTCACTCGGGTACCAGCCAGATCAGAATTGCAGCAAGAAGGAGAGAACAGAGTAGGAAATTGAGGTGAAGCCTGAAGTCAAAGAAAAATCCTCCAGAGCCTGTATCTGAAGCAGGAAATTCAAACATTCTAAAGAGTCTATGGTTCCCTACCAGCACCATCCCCACCCAGAAATCTGGCCAGATTGTCAATGGATATGCCTTCCTGTTTGGTGACCAGTGGGACTTCTTTTTGGTGGTATTCTGAAATTGACAGGATGGGTTGGAAATAGGTGTCTATTTCAGGCAAGAAGTAGTAGAGATATGATGGCCCCTCCTGATGTGGGCAGCCTGAGGAGGGGTGTGACCCGAGGTCCTGACATCTTTGTCTTCTGGGTCCAGCCTGTTCTCCTCCACCTTGACCCTTGGAGTTGTCCTGCTGGCCATCCTGAGCCTGGTCCTGGCCCAGTGGCCCAGCCAGGTGTTCTCTGGAGACCCCGTGCTCACAACAGTGGCTGTGCTGCTGCTGTTCATCACTGGGGTCACAGTCATCATCTGGAGGCAGCCCAGAGCCCCTCTCCTCTTCCATTCAGGGTAGGCGAGAGACTTCCCTGGTGGTCCAGTGGTTAAGAATCTACCTTGCAATGCAGGGCATGTAGGTTAGATTCCAAATCAGGGAATAAATACCCAACCAGGACATGCCACAGGGCAACAAAGCCCATGTCCCACAACTAGAGCAGCCTTGGGCCACAACTCAGTTCCGACACAGCCAAATTGATTAATTTTTTAAAAGTAGGTGACCTTCTGTGCCCAAGCTATCCATC
The DNA here is from genome assembly GCF_001704415.2 of Capra hircus. Lineage (NCBI taxonomy): Eukaryota > Metazoa > Chordata > Mammalia > Artiodactyla > Bovidae > Capra > Capra hircus. Next base: position 5,518 of record NW_017204834.1, read on the forward strand.
TTGAGTGAATGAAGTCTACCTGCTTTGAGGTCTAAACATCCTTTGCTGGACATGAGAAGATGGGAAATTGCTGAAGCCAACGGACCCTTCCCTGACCCACACTCAGTGCTTCACACACCCAGTTTCAGTAGGCACTGAACACACAGCTTCAAAAGCGCTGGAGCCTTCCTGCCCACATGTGGGTAGGGTCTCCCTTTCAGACGTCTGGGCTGTGTCCAGGGATGAGCTGACTCTGCCCACAGGCCCCTGCTCTGCCTGTCCTCCCTCTGGTGAGCATCTTTGTGAACGTTTCCCTGATGATACAGATGACCTCTGGAGCCTGGATCCAATTCAGTGTCTGGAATGCCATTGGTAAGTGGTTTTCTGGGATTAAAAGACCTCTCAATGGACTGATCCCCATCTTCTTCCTACCACCACTCCCCTAAACTGTGTCAGACACCCTCATAGGAGACCTAGTGAGCAAGTGTGGGGTTCCCTGGTGTCTCAGTGGTAAAGAATCCACCTGCCAATGCAGGAAATATAAGAGACACAGGTTCAATCCCTGGGTCAGGAGGATCCCTGGAGGAGGAAATAGCAACCCACTCCAGTACACTTGACTGGAGAATACCATGGGCAGAGGAGCATGGAGGGCTATGGTCTGTGGGGTCACAAAAGAGCCAGTCATGACTGAGGAACTGAGCGTGCATACGAGCGTGTACACGAGTGTGTATCAGTAAGGAGAGCACCTATTTCCCTTCTCACTGTCTCATTTCCCTACTAGGATTTGCCATATACTCTGGCTATAGGATCCGACACAGCCTGGAGGAGAACAATGAGCAACAGCTTCTAGCCTGCACCTTCCAGACTCCTCACCCAAGCATCCCTGCTGCTGAATCATCTTAACCACAGGACACAGGTGCCATGTGGAGTCCCTCCATCCGCTAGAGGAATCTTCTGGTTCAAGGGGCACTTTGAGCCTCTATGGACAATGAAGGTGCAATGCATTTAGGGACCTATATTTATTGCCAGTGGACAAATGACGTACATGCTGAATAATTTTTAAGTATTCTTTTCAGAACACAATACACATACCAAAAGGGCATGCTTTGTGAGTGTTCAGCAAGATGATATTTCACAAAGAATGTATAACAATGTAAGCAGATACTGGAGAAAGAAATAAAATATGAACCTGCTCATGCAAAGCTCCGACTTGTGCTTCTTTTTAGCAAAAATGCAGAGATGGCTGTCTGGGGAGGAAAGGCAGGTGACTGTGTACTGTGTCCAGTGCTGCCCCTGAAATATAGGACAGAGGCAAGTTGGAAGGAAAAGGAAGGGAACAGATGCCCTGGGCTAACAGTAACACAAGAAAGTTAGGGCGGCTATATTACCACCAGAAAGCAGACCCTAAGAAAGGAGAAGAACAGACAGAGCGGATCATGTCATCATGGTGAAATGATCGCTTTTATCTTTCCCCCAGCTTTCTGGAGACACAGTGTCATCTTTTGTAAATGACTATTTCTCTTTACTTTTCTGTCACAGACTCTTGGAGTTACACAGTAGTTGATGATGGAAAGTTCCTAATTGGAAAAAAACCAATACCTGCATTGTCAGAGGTGAGGGAAAGAAGTAGTAAGTAGTGATTTATTGATAAGTGACTACAACTGGGTGGAACTAAAAGACAGGAAAGGAAACGGGATAGTCACGTGAAAGAGTTACTGCAGAACAGAGTGCCTGACACTGAGATTGTGCACATTTAAGATGCTGATAATAATGAACCAGAGGGTTGTTTGCGGGAATAAGCAACTGCAGTAGAGTGAAGGAGGGATACAGGTCAAGAAACTGAGCAGCAAGGTATTAGATGAATGAAAATACAGTGGAGGTGGACGGACAGAATTAGGAATACCACTACCTTGCCAGTTCTCATGACAGTACAGGCTTAGGAAGAAATGAACAGAGATTGAAACTGTCAGGTGAAACTTTGTCGGAAGGGGTTGACATCACCTGTTTGCTGTTCTTCGCTTACTGCTGGGGGCCAACCAGATATCCTGTGCTACCAATATCCTGTAACAGGCAACACTGAACACCGCCCATAAAAGAGCCTTGATGAGAAACTGAATCAACCCTTCCAGGTTCTTCTGGCCGGTCTAAGGATTAAATTAACATGAGATAGCTTAATGGGACAAAAACCACATGATAGCTCAATAATGTGATGAAGGTGAAAGAGGAGAGTGAAAAAGCTGGCTTACAACTCAACATTCAAAAAACGAAGATCATGGCATCCGGTCCCATCACTTCATGGCAAATAGATGGGGAAACAATGGAAACAGTGGCAGATTTTATTTTCTTGGGCTCCAAAATCACTGCAGACGGTGACTGCAGCCATGAAATTAAGACACTTGCTCCTTGGAAGAAAAGCTATGACAAGGCTTCACAGTGAATTAAAAAACAGAGCCATCACTTTGCCGACAAAGGTCCATATAGTCAAAGCTATGCTTTTTCCAGTAGTCATGTTGGATGTGAGAGCTGGACTATAAAGAAAGCTCAGCACTGAAGAATTGATGCTTTTGAACTGTGGTGTTGGTGGAGATGCTTGAGAGTCCCGTGGACTGCAAGGAGATCCAGCCAGTCCATCCTAAAGGAAATCAGTCCTGAATATTCATTGGAAGGACTGATGTTGAAGCTGAAACTCCAATACTTTGGCCACCTGATGGGAAGAGCTGACTCATTGGAAACGACCTTGATGCTGGGAAAGATCAAGGGCAGGAGGAAAAGGGGACGACACAGGATGAGATGGTTGGATGTCATCACCAAACTCAACAGACATGAGTTTGAGCAAACTCTGGGAGCTGGTGATGGACAGGGAAGCCTGCTGTGCTGCAGTCCGCGGACTGAGCGACTGAACAACAATACAGGGGAGACACCAGAGAAAGCTGAGCAACTTGCCAGAATAACCCAATCCTTTCCCTTCCGTCCCGACTTCAGTGAAAGACTCTAGAGAGCGCTGGGGGCAGTGGTCTGGGACTGCCTTAGTAATTTTAGTCATTTTAATTACACATATTAATCAGAATTCTTAACCCTTAGAAACTTTAGTTTCTAGTGAGAAACAAGAAGTAAACAATTGTGAACTATTTGTTATACCAGTACTCCAATCAAAATGAAATAATTTTTTAGATAAAAAAATGCTATCAACTTAAAAAAATCAAAGTATCATTGGTTTACCATATAACATTAGTTTTCCAAATATAGAGCACAGTGATTTGGTATTTTTACAGATGGTACTCCAGTAGAAGTTACACAAGATAATGGCTATAATTCCTTGTGCTCCAAACATATCTTTGCTGATTATGTATTCAGTTCAGTCACTCAGTCGCGTCTGACTCTTTGCGACCCCACTGACTCCAGCATGCTAGGCCTCCCTGTCCACCACCAACACTCAGAGCTTACTCAAACTCATGTCCACCGAGTTGGTGGTGCCATCCAACCATCTCCCCTGTCGTCCCCTTCTCCTCTTGCCTTGTGTCTCTTAATCCCATACCCTCAATTTGCCCCTTCCCCCTTCCCTCTCTTCACAGATGGCCACTTGTCAGTTTTCTGAGTTGGTGAGGCTGTTTCTGTTTTGCTATATACATTCATTTATACTGTTTTTTCAGATTCTACACATAATATTATACAGCATCTGTAAAAATACCAAAATCACTAGGTAGTGTACCTAAAAGTAATATCAACCAAGTCTGTTTGAATAAATAATGAGTTAGACATCCACTCAGGAGGAAAAGCACCTCTGTGGGTCTGGGGGACACAGCTCCATCTGCCCAAGGAGCCCTGGAGGAGTCGTGTCTGCTGTGCATCTGGGCCACAGGCCGACAGACCTCGCTATGGGCTGCAGGACCTGCAGAACCAGGAAACCTGCACAGACTCCTCTGACGGTGATGCTGCCGGTGGTGGCGGCGGTCATGGTGATGGCGGTGGTGGAAGCCCAGAGATTCTGACCTAGAGATTCCCTGCAAGGGAGGGGATTTGCAGGTCAACCTTCACTCGGAGAAGGCAATGGCACCCCGCTCCAGTACTCCTGCCTGGAAAATCCCATGGACGAATGAGCCTGGTTGGCTGCAGTCCATGGGGTCACTAAGAGTCGCACATGACTGAGCGACTTCACTTTCACTTTTCACTTTCACGCATTGGAGAAGGAAATGGCAACCCACCCCAGGATTCTTGCCTGGAGAATCCCAGGGACGGCGAGCCTGGTGGGCTAGGGTCCATGAGGTTGCAAAGAGTCGGACAGGACTGAAGAGACTGATTAGGCATGCAGCCTTCACTGAGGGAGCGAGGATTCTGGAGTTAAAACAAAACAAAACAAAACAAAGATGTCTGATCAAGGCTTACATAGCAGAAGCTTTCCCCTCCCCCTCACAAGAAACAGCCCATGGGGTTGATGTCCCACCACAGAAAAACCTGGCCTAGTTCTGCAGACATCCCTGGGAACACCTGTTTCTCTACAGCAGCACCGGAGACCTGAGCTGGGGGAACCCCCATGACGAGGGAGAGGAAGGGTTTTGAGGAAGGGTTTTGGTAAAGAGGCTGATAAACACTGTGAAGGGCAAGAAAGTGACCGCTCCCCAGAGGCAGTTCACTGACAAGCGTCTGGGAGCAGCACAACCTGGAACCTCCCTCCTGGGTCCCCGGGCACCCTCAGTGCCCCGGGTGCGAGATCCACCGCGGCCCCCCCCTGCCCCTACTCTTCGGGGTCTCTTAGTGTGACCCTCCCCCTGCAGCCCCCATGGGAGCTCTGGTAGGGAAGGAGCTGGCTCAGAAAACCAGCCCCTGCTATGGGCCAGGGTCCCGCAGACTTGAGGTCTAGCGCCACCTTCTGGAAATCCAAAGACAAGAGGCAGCCTTGGTGAGTTTTAAGAGCAGTTCAGTTCAGTTCAGTCCAGTGGCTGAGTCGTGTCTGACTCTGTAACCCCATGGACTGCAGCACGCCAGGCTTCCCTGTCCATCACCAACTCCTGGAGCTTCCTCAGACTCATGTCAATCGAGTCTGTGATGCCAGCCAACCCTCTGTCATCCCCTTCTCCTCCTGCCTTCAATCTTCCCAGCACCAAGGTCTTTTCCAATGAGTGAGCTCTTCACATCAGGCGCTAAAGTATTGGACTTTCAGCTTCAGCATCAGTCCTTCCAATGAATATTCAGGACTGATTTCCTTTAGGATGGACTGGTTGGATCTCCTTGCAGTCCAAGGGACTCTCAAGAGTCTTCTCCAACACCACAGTTCAAAAGCATCAATTCTTCAGCACTCAGCCTTCTTTATAGTCCAACTCTCACATCCATTCATGACTATTGGAAAAACCATAGCTCTGACTAGAAGGACATTTGTCAGCAAAGTAATGACTCTGCTTTTTAATATGCTGTCTAGGTTGGTCATAACTTTCCTCCCAAGGAGCAAGCGTCTTTTACTTTCATGGTTGCAATCACCATGCAATGAGTCAGTTCTTCTCATCCGGCAGCCAAAGTATTGCATCTTTAGCTTCACCAGCAGTTTTTCCAATGAATATTCGGGACTGATTTCTTTTAGGATCGCAGACCAGACAGAAACGCTTAAGAATTCTTCCACAAGAGGGAGCAAGGAAAGTGGAGCAGGTGTAGGGAGAGAAAGACAGGAAACCCCAGGAATTAACACCACCATCAAACAGAATACTCCAGCTCCAGGGAACCACCACAGACTGAAGGACGAGTCTGCTCCTTCAAATGTGAGATGAAAGACTGCAAAAGAATACATAAAAAATCAAGCTGATGTGCCATCACAAATAAAGATACTATGTTTCCAATAAGCTACAACATGGATGAGCCTTGTGGCCATTACTAAGAGAAGGCATCTCCATAGGAAATGACAAAGACCGAAGGTTTCCACTTAAGTGAAGTACCTAGAGGAGGTAGATTAATAGAGTAGAATGGTGATTGCCAGGAACTGCAGGGGAGGAAGAGGGGATTTTTGTTTAATGTGTACAGTTTCAGTTTTGCAAGATGAAAAAAAGCTCAAGAGATTGGTTATACAAACTATGAATGTCCTTAACACTTTTTTTTTTGTCCTTAGCAGTTTTGAACTGGACACTTAAAATGGTTAAAATGGTAAATTTTACGTTACTCATGTTTTATCACACTAAAGACTATCTCAGAACTACCCACTGATGGTTACCACAGAAGAGTCAGGGCTGATAGCTACACTGCACGTGTTTTCCCCCAACTCCAATCTCATCCCAACAACCCAGGGGTGAGGACTGTCTGCTGTGCTCAGGACTCCCCGCTTCGGTTCTTGGAGATGTCTCAGCTCCAGCTCTGCATGGCTTACCCTCAGCCTCCCTGACTGACCCAGGTCTCCAGGCTCTGCTCCAAGGATCCAGCAAGTCTCCAGTCAGCCTCTTCTGTGGGAGACTGGGCACTGAGTTCACGTCCTCCCAAAGAGGCCCCTGCAATCCCAGAGTGCAGGGGGTCAGCCCAGCTCCAGCCTGAGGGTGGAGAGACCCGTTTTCTAGATGAAAGTGTCTGCGCTGTGTCTGTGTGTGTGTGTGTGCAAGGAAACGTGGGGGAGATTAGATCAGTGCTGTGAGACTCTAAGACAATTTTCAGCTCAGTTCAGTTCAGTCGCTCAGTTGTGTCCGACTCTTTGCAATCCCATGAATCGTAGCACGCCAGGCCTCCCTGTCGATCACCAACACCCGGAGTTCACTCAGACTCGCGTCCATCGAGTCCGTGATGCCATCAAGCCGTCTCATCCTTGGTCGTCCCCTTCTCCTCCTGCCCCCAATCTCTCCCAGCATCAAAGTCTTTTCCAGTGAGTCAACTCTTCTCAGGAGGTGGCCAAAGTACTGGAGTTTCAGCTTTAGCATCATTCATTCCAAAGAAATCCCAGGGCTGATCTCCTTCAGAATGGACTGGTTGGATCTCCTTGCAGTCCAAGGGACTCTCAAGAGTCTTCTCCAACACCACAGTTCAAAAGCATCAATTCTTCAGCACTCAGCCTTCTTCACAGTCCAACTCTCACATCTATACATGACTACTGGAAAAACCATAGCCTTGACTAGACGGACCTTAGTCGGCAAAGTAGTATCTCTGCTTTTCAATATGCTATCTGCGGGGGACTGCCCGTGAAGGGTTAAGTCTTGGGAGCTGCTCGGCGTTATGCAGAGCCCTAGGACATGTTCCTAAGCTCCCTGTCCCGCCCCCTGAAGAATTTATTACCCTTAAGGCTCCAGGACGTTTGGTTCTTGCAACATTTCATAGAAGATAGATTAGCTTATTGATAGAAGATAGATTATCTATTTGTGATGTACACAACGGTAAGGGTCTTGTGATTGTATTTGGAGATTAAGAACAATCTTGTGAATGTCAGAAGTCACGTACTTTATCCTATATATACTGCAGCACAATAAAGGAAGGCATCAGCCATTTTGGTCTGATCCTCTCAACCCCATCTTTTGTCTCTCTCTTATTTTTCTTAGCGGGGACGCTCCGTTCTCTCCCTGTGCAGGTGCGACTCTTGCTTGTGCTGGCCGCGGCAGGTGGCGCCCAACGTGGGGCTCGATTTCGACAGTTTTCCTCGCCACTACTCTTATTAGCTAAAAAGAGTGAGTATATACGTATACAAGTGAATTTAAATTGAGGTGGAGTAGTAAGGTATATAGTTGAGAGTATAAATATGGGACAGACGCATAGTCGTCAATTGTTTGTACATATGTTATCTGTAATGTTGAAACATCGGGGAATTACTGTTTCCAAACCTAAATTAATCAATTTTCTTTCATTTATTGAGGAAGTTTGCCCTTGGTTCCCCAGAGAAGGTACAGTAAATTTAGAAACATGGAAAAAGGTAGGGGAACAAATTCGGGCTCATTATACTCTACATGGCCCTGAAAAGGTGCCTGTTGAAACTTTATCCTTTTGGACACTAATTCGTGATTGTCTGGACTTTGATAATGATGAATTAAAACGTTTAGAAAATTTATTGAAACAGGAAGAAAATCCTCTACATGTTCCTGATCCGGAACCCAGGTATGCTGTTCCCAAGGGAGTTGAAGGCGACCCTCAGTTTTCTAAATTATCGCGTCCTTCAGATAATGATGATTCACTTTCATCCACAGATGAGGCGGAATTAGACCAAGAAGCTGCTAAATACCATCAAGAAGATTGGGGTTTTTTAGCACAAGAAAAGGGGGCATCAACATCTAAAGATGATTTGATTGAATGTTTAAAAAACCTCACTGTTGCTTTACAGAGTTCCGGAATTAAGCTTCCCATTAGCAACTCTAAATCTCCTTCTGCTCCGCCTCTGCCCCTGCCTATGCTCCTTCCATTATAGCAGGTCTCGATCCCCCTCCGGGGGTCCTCCTCCTCCTCCTCCTCCTCCATCTGAGATTGTGTCTCCGCTGCAAAAGGCATTGAAACAAGCACAACGACTTGGTGAGGTCATCTCCGACTTTTCTTTTGCCTTTCCTGTCTTTGAAAATAACAACCAGCGTTTTTATGAAGCTCTGCCTTTCAAACAATTAAAAGAGTTAAAGATTGCTTGCTCACAATACGGTCCTACCGCTCCATTCACTATTGCTATGATAGAAAGTTTGGGTACTCAAAATCTACCCCCAAATGATTGGAAACAAATAGCTAGGGCCTGTCTTTCGGGGGGAGATTATTTACTATGGAAATCTGAATATGCTGAACAGTGTGCTCGTATAGCCGATGTCAATCAGCAACAAGGTGTACAAACTTCCTACGAAATGTTGGCTGGTGAAGGTGCTTTCCAGGCTACTAATACTCAACTTAACTTTTTACCTGGTGCATATCCACAAATATCAAATGCGGCTCGACAGGCATGGAAAAAACTTCCTAACTCTAGTATTAAGACAGAAGATCTCTCAAAAGTCCGACAGGGACCTGATGAGCCTTATCAGGACTTCGTGGCACGGCTCTTAGACGCTATAGGTAAGATAATGTCAGATGAAAAGGCTGGGATGGTATTTGCAAAACAATTGGCTTTTGAAAATGCTAATTCTGCCTGTCAAGCTGCTTTACGACCTTATAGAAAAAAGGGAGATCTGTCTGATTTTATTCGCATTTGTGCTGACATTGGACCCTCCTACATGCAAGGTATTGCTATGGCAGTGGCATTACAAGGAAAAAGCATTAAAGAGGTACTTTTTCAGCAACAGGCCAAGAACAAGAAAGGATATCAAAAGTCAGGTAATTCGGGTTGCTTTGTTTGTGGTCAACCTGGCCATCGGGCTGCAGTGTGCCCTCAAAAACGACAAATCCCTGCTAATACTCCTAATTTATGCCCACGATGTAAAAAGGGGAAGCATTGGGCCCGGGATTGTCGTTCCAAAACGGATGTTCAAGGTAATTCTTTACCCCCGGTTTCGGGAAACTGGGTGAGGGGCCAGCCCCTGGCCCCGAAACAATGTTATGGGGCAACACTGCAGGTTCCAAAAGAACCATTGCAGACCTCTGTCGAGCCACAAGAGGCAGCGCAGGATTGGACCTCTGTGCCACCTCCTACACAGTATTAACACCCGAGATGGGGGTTCAAACCCTTGCCACAGGAGTGTTTGGGCCTTTACCTCCAGGAACTGCTGGACTGCTTTTGGGGCGCAGCAGTGCGTCTTTTAAAAGAAATGCTTATTCATCCTGGTGTGATTGACTCTGATTATACAAGAGAGATAAAAATATTAGCCTCCGCTCCTAACAATTATTGTAATCAATGCAGGACAACGTATAGCTCAACTCCTTTTAGTTCCATTAGTTATACAAGGAAAAACAATTAACCGGAGATCATCAAAAAAGAGGCTTCGGGTCCTCTGATGCCTATTGGGTGCAAAATGTTACCGAGGCACGACCAGAACTTGAGCTACGCATTGATGGTAAGCTTTTCCGCGGAGTGCTTGATACAGGGGCCGATATTAGCGTTATTTCTGAAAAATACTGGCCTACTACATGGCCTAAAACAAATAGCTATTTCCACTCTTCAGGGTATTGGCCAAACTACCAATCCAGAACAAAGTTCGTCCCTTCTTACTTGGAGGGATAAAGATGGCCATACAGGCCAATTTAAGCCTTATATTCTGCCCCCATCTTCCAGTTAATCTATGGGGGCGTGATATATTAAGCAAAATGGGTGTTTATTTATATAGTCCTTCACCCACCGTAACAGAATTAATGTTGGATCAGGGCTTACTCCCAAACCAAGGTTTGGGTAAACAACATCAAGGCATCATTTTACCCCTTGATTTAAAATCGAATCAAAGTCGAAAGGGCTTAGGGTGTTTTCCTAGGGACCTCTGATTCTCCTGTGACACATGCCGATCCTATTGATTGGAAATCTGAGGAACCGGTATGGGTCGATCAGTGGCCCCTAACACAAGAGAAACTTTCTGGCCGCACAACAGCTGGTGGCAGGAACAGCTGAGACTTGGGCATATTGAACCTTCTACCTCTGCGTGGAATTCCCCAATTTTTGTTATCAAAAAGAAGTCAGGAAAATGGAGGTTGCTACAAGACCTTTGTAAGGTAAATGAAACGATGATGCATATGGGAGCCCTACAACCTGGGTTGCCCACTCCTTCCGCTATACCTGACAAATCCCTATATCATTATTATAGATTTAAAAGATTGTTTTTACACTATTCCTCTTGCACCTTAAGATTGTAAAAGATTTGCCTTTAGTTTGGCCCTCTGTTAATTTTAAAGAACCTATGCAACGCTATCAATGGAGAGTCCTCCCACAAGGGAATGACTAATAGCCCTACATTATGTCAAAAATTTGTTGCTACAGCATTAGCTCCCGTTCGTCAACATTTTCCTCAGTTATATTTAGTTCATTATATGGACGATATATTACTAGCTCATGCTGACGAACATCTATTGTATCAAGCTTTTTCTATTCTAAAGAAACACTTGGAGTCTTAATGGTCTTGTCATAGCTGATGAAAAAATTCAAACTCATTTTCCCTATAATTATTTGGGTTTCTCCTTATATCCTCGCGTTTATAATACCCAATTAGTAAAATTACAGACTGACCATTTAAAAACTCTAAATGATTTCCCAAAAACTTCTAGGAGACATTAATTGGATACGCCCTTATTTAAAACTACCCACTTATACCTTGCAGCCTTTATTTGATATCCTTAAAGGTGACTCTGACCCTGCGTCACCCGAACACTTTCTTCAGAAGGACGATCAGCCTTACAATCAATAGAAGAAGCTATTAGACAACAACGGATTACTTATTGTGATTACCAACGGCCATGGGGTTTGTATATACTTCCTACCCTCGAGCACCCACAGGGGTTCTTTATCAAGATAAACCTTTGCGATGGATATATCTATCTGCTACTCCAACTAAACATCTGCTCCCTTACTATGAGCTTGTTGCAAAAATTGTAGCAAAAGGACGTCATGAGGCCATCCAAATATTTTGGTATAGAACCCCCTTTCATTTGTATTCCTTATGCTTTAGAACAACAAGATTGGCTTTTTCAATTTTCAGATAATTGGTCTATAGCTTTTGTAAACTACCCAGGACGGATTACTCATCATTATCCTTCTGATAAATTGTTACAATTTGCTAGCTTTCATGCCTTTATTTTTCCAAAAATAGTTCGCCGACAACCCATTCCTAAAGCGACACTTATATTTACAGATGGATCTTCTAATGGTACTGCAGCTTTAATTATTAACCATCAAACTTATTATGCACATACCAGTTTCTCTTCTGCCCAGGTTGTGGAATTATTTGCAGTCCATCAAGCATTGCTAACTGTATCCACTTCCTTCAATTTATTTACAGACAGCTCCTATGTGGTCGGTGCCCTACAGATGATTGAAACTGTTCCAATTATCGGCACAACCTCTCCTGAAGTTCTTAACTTATTTAAATTAATTCAACAGGCCCTCCACCGTCGTCAATACCCGTGTTTCTTTGGGCATATTCGTGCGCATTCCACCTTTCCTGGTGCCTTAGTACAAGGCAATCACACTGCGGACGTTCTTACTAAACAAGTGTTTTTTCAATCAGCTATCGATGCAGCCAAAAAATCTCACAACTTACATCATCAAAATAGTCATTCTTTACGGTTACAATTTAAGATTTCCCGTGAAGCTGCATGACAAATCGTAAAATCTTGCTCTACCTGTCCTCAATTCTTTGTTCTCCCTCAATATGGTATTAACCCTCGAGGTTTACGCCCTAATCATCTCTGGCAAACAGATGTCACTCACATTCCTCAATTTTGGCGTCTTAAATATGTTCATGTCTCTATTGACACTTTTTCCAATTTTCTCATGGCCTCCCTTCATACTGGAGAATCGACACGTCACTGTATTCAACATTTGCTGTTTTGCTTTCTATTTCAGGAATCCCACAAACCCTTAAAACAGATAATGGACCTGGTTATACTAGCCGCTCTTTTCAACGTTTTTGTCTTTCCTTCCAAATCCATCATAAAACAGGAATTCCTATAACCCGCAGGGACAAGGTATTGTGGAACGAGCCCATCAGCGTCTCAAACATCAACTATTAAAACACAAAAAAAGGGGAATGACTTGTATAGCCCCTCACCGCATAATGCCTTGAATCATGCTCTTTATGTTCTAAATTTTTTAACTTTAGATGCAGAAGGCAATTCAGCAGCCCAACGTTTTTGGGGAGAACAGTCCTCATGCAAAAAACCACTCGTACGATGGAAAGATCCACTTACCAATCTGTGGTATGGGCCAGACCCTGTATTAATATGGGGACGCGGGCATGTTTGTGTTTTTCCACAGGATGCCGAAGCGCCGCGCTGGATCCCGGAGAGGCTGGTACGCGCGGCGGAGGAACTCCCTGACACATCAAATGCACCACATGACACTGAGCGAGCCCACGAGTGAGCTGCCTACCCAAAGGCAGATTGAGGCGTTGATGCGATATGCTCAGAATGAGGCTCATGTACAACCTCCGGTGACGCCTACCAATATAGTGATCATGTTATTATTATTGTTACAGCGGATACAAAACGGGGCGGCTGCGGCGGGCTTTTTGGGCATACATTCCCGATCCACCTACGATTCAATCATTAGGGATAAAGAAGT
>NW_017204835.1:0-5508 GCF_001704415.2 Capra hircus
CTTGGTGTTCGTCGATCCTCGACTTGAAAGTCGAGGCAGTGCAGGGAAAACAGTTTCCCTGGAATGGACTGAGACTTCTGCAGGACTCCCACTGGAGTTCGTCTCGACTTTTCCTGTGGAGAGCGCCTCCTCTTGAGATGCGAGCGGAACGCCGGGAATTTTTTTCCGACCACGCAGGGAAAGGATCCCACCTCTCGAGCTAGGAGGCGGAAACGGGTCTCCGCTGGATGTGGGGGGACTCTCGTGCTTCCTCTCGAGTGGAGACCGGTTTTTCGAGGAACTTCGAGGAACTTCTTGAGTTGCAGTAAGGGTGTGAAGGACCCTTTGGAAGTTCCAGAGTTTAGGTGTGATTAGCCTCAGGACGCCTCAGCGGAAATGGGCCTCATCTCGCCTGGAGGGCAGAACCTCCTGGATTTTCTCGAGTTGCAGCAGGTGCTCTCGACTTACGACGGGAACCTCAGGGACCCGCTGTGGTGGCGTCAGGAAAGGCCAGTCCCCATGCGAGATGCTCGGGGGCCTCTCGGGATTCCTATCCCGTCGAAGCCGGGGCCTAAGACCTTGTGTGGAATCGGTGCCGGAACCTGAGGATTCCTCTCCAGTGCTGACATGGATCTTGGGGTACTTCTGGAGTCTCCCCAGGGGAGTCAGTCCTCGTCTCGAGTGGGGGCATGCAAGTGCGCTTTCCTCCGAGCTGTAGCAGCAGTGTCACGCTTCCCTTCGCGTGGATCAAGGGATCAGGGGCTTTCCCTCGAGGCTTTCCCATGAGGCTTTCCCACGAGGCTTTCCCACAGGGCTGTCCCACGTGCCACCGTGGTGTGAGTCGATCCTCGGCTTGAAAGTCGAGGCAGTGTAGGGAAAACAGGTTTCCCTGGAATGGATTGAGACATCTGGGGACTCTGGGAATGTGGCACGACCCTGGAGTTCCTCTCGCCTTTCCTGTGGAGAGCGCCTCCAATTGAGATGCGACGGGAAGGCCGGGAATTCTTTCCCGACCACGCAGGGAAAGGATCCCTCCTCTCGAGCTAGGAGGCGGAAACGGGGCTCCTCTGGTTGTGGGCGGGACTCTCGTGCTTCCTCTCGAGTGGAGTCGGGTATGTCGGGGAACTTCTTGAGTTGCAGCAAGGGTGTGAAGGACCCTTTGGAAGTTCCAGAGTTTAGGTGTGATTAGCCTCAAGACGCCTCAGTGGAAATGGGCCTCATCTCGAATGGAGGGGAGAACCTCCTGGATTTTCTCGAGTTGCGGCAGGTGCTCTCGACTTACGACGGGGACATCAGGGACCCGCTCTGGTGGCCTCAGGAAAGGCCAGTCCCCTTGCGAGTTGCTCGGGGACCTCTCGGGTTTCTGCTCCCGTCGATGCTGGGGCCTAAAACCTTGTGTGGAGTCAGTGCCGGAACCTGAGGATTCCTCTGCAGTGCTGACATGGTCCTTGGGGTACTTCTGGAGTCTCCCCAAGGGAGTCAGTCCTCGTCTCGAGTGGGGACATGCACGTGTGCTTTCCTTCCGAGCTGTAGCAGCAGTGTCGCACTTCCCTTCGCGTGGATCAAGGAATCTGTGGCTTTCCCTCGAGGCTTTCCCACGAGGCTTTCCCACGAGGCTTTCCCACAGAGCTGTCCCACGTACCACTGTGGTGAGAGTCGATCCTCGGATTGAAAGTCGAGGCAGTGCAGGGAAAACAGGTTTCCCTGGAATGGACTGAGACATCTGGGGGACTCTGGGAATGGTGGCACGACCCTGGAGTTCCTCTCGCCTTTCCTGTGGAGAGCGCCTCCTCTTGATATGCCGGGAACGCCGGGAATTCTTTCCGACCACGCAGGGAAATATCCCCGCTCTCGAGCTATGAGGCGGAAACGGGGCTCCTCTGGATGAGGGCGGGATTCTCGTGCTTCCTCTCCAGTGGAGACGGGTATGTTGGGGAACTTCTTGAGTTGCAGCAAGGGTGTGAAGGACCCTTTGGAAAGTCAAGAGGTTAGGTGTGATTAGCCTCGAGATGCCTCAGCGGAAATTGGCCTAATCTCGCCTGGAAGGGAGAACCTCCTGGATTTTCTCGAGGTGCGGCAGGTGCTCTCGACTTACAATTGGGACCTCAGGGACCCGCTCTGGTGGCCTCAGGAAAGGCCAGTCCCCAAGCGAGTTGCTCCGGGGCCTTTCGGGATTCCTCTCCCGTCAATGACGGGGCCTAAGATCTTTGTGGAGACCGTGCCGGAACCTGAGGATTCCTCTCCAGTGCTGACATGGTCCTGGGGTACTTCTGGAGTCTCCCCAGGGGAGTCAGTCCTCGTCTCGAGTGGGGGCATGCACGTGCGCTTTACTCCCGAGCTGTAGCAGCAGTGTCACACTTCCCTTTGCGTGGATCAAGGGATCTGTGGCTTTTCCTCGAGGCTTCCCACGAGGCTTTCCCACGAGGCTTTCACACAGGGCTGTCCCACGTGCCACCGTGGTGTGAGTGGATCCTCGGCTTGAAAGTCGAGGCAGTGCAGGGAAAACAGGTTTCCCTGGAATGGACTGAGAAATCTCTGGCACTCAGGGAATGGTTTCACGACCCTGGAGATCCCCTCGTGTTTCCTGTGGAGACCGGCTCCTCTTGAGATGTGACCGGAACGCCGGGAATTCTTTCCCGACAACGCAGGGAAAGGATTCCACCTCTCGATTTATCAGGCGGAAACGGGGCTTCTCTGGATGTGGGCAGGACTCTCGTGCTTCCTCTCGAGTGGAGAGGGGTACGTCGGGGAACTTCTTGAGTTGCAGCAAGGGTGTGAAGGACCCTTTGGAAGTTCCAGAGGCCAGGTTGATTAGCCTCGAGACGCCTCCGCGGAAATGGGCTTCATCTCGCCTGGAGGGGAGAACCTCCTGGATTTTCTCGAGTTGCCACAGGTGCTCTCGACTTAAGACGAGGACCTCAGGGACCTGCTCTGGTGGCCTCAGGAAAGGCCAGTCCCCATGCGAGTTGCTAGCGGGCCCTTCGGGATTCCTCTCCCGTCGATGCCGGGGCCTAAGACGTTGTGTGGAGACGGTGCCGGAACCTGAGGATTCCTCTCCAGTGCTGACATGGATCTTGGGTACTTCTGGAGTCTCCACCGGGGATTCAGTCCTCGTCTCGACTTAGGTCATGCACGTGCACTTTCCTCCCGAGCTGTAGCACAGTGTCATGCTTCCCTTCGCGTGGATGAAGAAATCTGAGGCTTTCCCTCGAGGCTTTCCCTCGAGGCTTTCCCTCGAGTCTTTCCCACAAGGCTGTCCCACGTGCCACCGTGGTGAGAGTCGATCCTCGGCTTGAAAGTCGAGCAGTGCAGGGAAAAAAGGTTTCCCTGAATTGGACTGAGACATCTGAGGGACTCTGGGAATGGTGGCACGACCCTGGAGTTCCTCTCGCCTTTCCTGTGGAGAGCGCCTCTTCTTGAGATGCGACGGAAACGTCGGGAATTCTTTCCCGAACACGAAGGGAAAGGATCCCTCCTCTCGAGCTAGGAGGCGGAAACGGGCTCTCTGGATGTGGGCCGGACTCTCGTGCTTCCTTTCGAGTGGAGACGGGTATGTCGGGGAACTTCTTGAGTTGCAGCAAGGGTGTGAAGGACCCTTTTGAAATTCCAGATGTTCGGTGTGATTAGCCTCGAGACGCCTCACGGAAATGGGCCTCATCTCGCCTGGAAGGGAGAACCTCCTGGATTTTCTCTAGTTGCGGCAGGTGCTCTCGACTTACGACGGGGACCTCTGGGACCCGCTCTGGTGGCCTCAGGAAAAGGCCAGTCCCCATGCTAGTTTCATGGGCCTCTCGGGATTCCTCTCCCGTCGATGCTGGGGCCTAAGACCTTTGTAGAGTCGGTGCAGGAACCGGAGGATTCCACTCCAGTGCTGACATGGTTCCTGGGGTACTTTTGGAGTCTCCCTAACGGAGTCAGTCCTCGTCTCGAGTTGGGGCATGCACGTGCGCTTTCCTCCGAGCTGTAGCTGTAGTGTCACGCTTCCCTTTGCGTGGATGAAGGAATCTGTGGCTTTCCCCCGAGTCTTTCCCACGAGGCTTTCCCACGAGGCTTTCCCAAATGGCAGTCCAACGTGCCACCGTGTGTGTGAGTCATTCCTCGGCTTGAAAGTCGAGGCAGTGCAAGGAAAACACGTTTCCCTGGAGTGGACTGAGACATCTGGGGGACTCTGGGAATCGTGGCACGACCCTGGAGTTCCTCTCGCCTTTCCTGTAGAGAGCGCCCCCTCTTGAGCTGCGATGGAAGGCCAGGAATTCTTTCCTGAACACGCAGGGAAAGGAACCCTCCTCTCTAGCTAGGAGGCGGAAACGGGGCTCCTCTGGATGTGGGCGGGACTCTCGTGCTTCCTCTCGAGTCGAGACGGGTATGTCGGGGAACTTCTTGAGTTGCAGCAAGGGTGTGAAGGACCCTTTGAAAGTTCCAGAGGTTAGGTGTGATTAGCCTCGAGAAGCCTCAGCGGAAATGGGCCTCATCTCGCCTGGAGGGAGAGAACCTCCTGGATTTTCTCGAGTTGCGGCAGGTGCTCTCGACTTACGACGGAACCTCAGGGACATGATCTGGTGGCCTCAGGAAAGGCCAGTCCCCATGCGAGTTGCTCGGGGCCTCTCGGTATTCCTCTCCATCGATGCCGCGGCCTAAGACCTTGTGTGGAGTCGGTGCCGGAACCTGAGGATTCCTCTCCAGTGTTGACATGGATCTTGGGGTACTTCCTGAGTCTCCCCTGTGGAGTCAGTCCTCGTCTCGAGTGGGGCATGCACGTGCGCTTTCCTCCCCAGCTGTAGCAGCAGTGTCACGCTTCCCTTCGCGTGGATCAAGGGATCTGTGGCTTTCCCTCGAGGCTTTCCCACGATGCTTTCCCACGAGTCTTTCCCACAAGGCTGCCCACGTGCCACCGTGGTGTGAGTCGATCGTCGGCTGAAAGTCGAGGCAGTGCAGGGAAAGCAGGTTTCCCTGGAATGGACTGAGACATCTGGGGACTCTGGGAATGGTGGCACGACCCTGGAGTTCCTCTCGCCTTTCCTGTGGAGAGTGCCTCCTCTTGAGATGCGACGCGAAATGCCGGGAATTCTTTCCCGACCACGCAGGGAAAGGATCCCTCCTCTCGAGCTAGGAGGGAGGAAACGGGCTCCTCTGGATGTGGGCGGGACTCTCGTCTTCCTCTCGAGTGGAGACGGGTATGTCGGGGAACTTCTTGAGTTGCAGCAAGGTGTGAAGGACCCTTTGAAAGTTCCAGAGGGTTAGGTGTAATTAGCCTCGAGACGCCTCAGGAAATGGCCTCATCTCGCCTGGAGGGGAGAACCTCCTGGATTTTCTCGAGTTGCGGCAGGTGCTCTCGACTTCTGGAACGGGGACCTGTTCTCCCCAGGAAAGGCCAGTCCCCATGTGAGTGCTCGGGGCTCTCGCGGATTCCTCTTCCCGTTGATGTGCCTAAGGTCTGTGTGGAGTAGGTGCCTGAACCTGAGGATTCCTCTCCAGTGCTGACATGGATCTTGGGGTACTTCTGGAGTCTCCCCAGGGCAGTCAGTCCTC
>NW_017204836.1:0-5507 GCF_001704415.2 Capra hircus
CATTTCCCAGAGTCCCCAGATGCCTCAGTCCATTCCAGGGAAACCTGTTTTCCCTGCACTGTCTCGACTTTCAAGCCAAGGATCGACTCACACCAGGGTGGCTCGTGGACAGCCCTGTAGGAAAGCCTCGTGGAAAAGCCTCCTGCGGAAAGCCTCGAGGAAAAGCCACAAATCCCTTGATCCACCGAAGGGAAGTGTGACACTGCTGCTACAGCTCGGGAGGAAATCGCACGTGCATGCCCCCACTCGAGACGAGGACTGTCTACCCTGGGGAGACTCCAGAAGTACCCAAGATCCATGTCAGCACTGGAGAGGAATCCTCAGGATCTGGCACCGACTCCACACAAGGTCTAAGGCCCCGGCATCGACGGGAGAGGAATCCCGAGAGGCCCCCGAGCAACTGCATGGGGACTGACCTTTCCTGAGGCAACCAGGGCGGGTCCCTGAGGTCCCCGTCGTAAGTGGAGAGCACCTGCCCGCAACTCGAGAAAATCCAGGAGGTTCTCCCCTCCAGGAGAGATGAGGCCCATTTCCGCTGAGGCGTCTGGAGGCTAATCACATCTGACAACTGGAACTTCCAAAGGGTCCTTCACACCTTGTTGCAACTCAAGAAGTTCCCCGACAAACCAGTCTCCACTCGAGAGGAAGCACGAGAGGTCCCGCCCACATCCAGAGGAGCCCCGTTTCCGCCTCCAAGATCGAGAGGAGGGATCCTTTCCCTGCGTGGTGGGAAAGAATTCCCGGCGTTTTCCGTCGCATCTCAAGAGGAGGCGTTCTATACAGGAAAGGCGAGAGGAACTCCAGGTCCTGCCACCATTCCCAGAGTTCCCGAGATGTCTCAGTCCATTCTTGGGAAACCTGTTTTCCCTTCACTGCCTCCACTTTCAAGCGAGGATCGACTCACACCACGGTGGCACGTGGGACAGCCCTGTGGGAAAGCCTCGTGGGAAAGCCTCGAGGAAAAGCCACAGAACCATTGATTGACGCGAAGGGAAGCGCAACACTGCTGCTACAAATAGGGATGAAAGCGCACGTGCATCCCCCCACTCGAGACGAGACTGACTCCGCTGGGGAGACTCCAGAAGTACCCCAAGATCCATGTCAGCACTGGAAAGGAAACCTCAGGTTCCGGCACCGACTCCAAGCAAGGTCTTAGGCCCTGGCATCGACGGATTGGAATCCCGTGAGGCCCCCTAGCAACTCGCATGGGGACTGGCCTTTCCTGAGGCCACCAGAGCGGCGTCCCTGAGGTCCCCGTCGTAAGTCGAGAGCACCTGCCGCAACTCGAGAAAATCCAGGAGGTTCTCTCCTCCAGCGAGATGAGGCCCATTTCCGCTGAGCCGTCTCGAGGCTAATCACACCTAACCTCGGGAACTTCCAAAGGGTCCTTCAACCCTTGCTGCAACTCAAGAAGTTCCCCGACATACCCGTCTCCACTCGAGAGGAAGCTCGAGAGTTCCGCCCACATCCAGAGGAGCCAGTTTCCGCCTCCTAGCTCGAGAGGAGGGATCCTTTCCCTGCGTGGTCAGGAAAGAATTCCCCGCGTTCCCGTCGCTTCTCAAGAGGATGCGCTCTCCACAGGAAAGTCGAGAGGAACTCCTTGGTTGTGCCACCATTCCCAGAGTCCCCAGATGTCTCAGGTCCATTCCAGGGGAAACCTGTTTTCCCTGGCACTGCATCGACTTTCAAGCCGAGGATCGACTCACACCACGGTGGCACGTGGACAGCCCTGTGGGTAAACTTCGTGGGAAAGCCTCCTGTGAAAGCCTCAAGGGAAAGCCACAGATCCCTTGATCCACGCGAAGGGAAGCGTGATACTGCTGCTACAGCTTGGGAGGAAATCGCACGTGCATGCCCCAACTCGAGACGAGGACTGGCTCCCCTGGGGAGACTCCAGAAGTACCCAAGATCCATGTCAGCACTGGAGAGGAATCCTCAGGTTCTGGCAACAAACTCCACACTAGGTCTTAGGCACCAGCATCGATCGGGAGAGGAATCCCCAGAAGACGCCCAAGCAACTCGCATGGGGACTGGCCTTTCCTGATACCAGCATGGCGGGTCCCTGAGGTCCCCATCGTAAGTCGAGAGCACCAGCCGCAACTCGAGAAAATCGAGGAGGTTCTCCCCTCCAAGCGAGATGAGGCCCATTTCCGCTGAGGCGTCTCGAGGCTAATCACACCTAAACTCTGGAACTTCCAAAGGGTCCTTCACACCCTTGCTGGCAAACTCAAAAAGTTCCCCGACATACCCGTCTGCCACTCGAGAGGAAGCACCGAGAGTCCCGCCCACATCCAGAGGAGCCCCGTTTCCGACTCCTAGCTCGAGCCTAGGGATCCTTTCCCTGCGTGGTCGGGAAAGAATTCCCGGTGTTCCCGTCGCATCTCAAGAGGAGGCGCTCTCCACAGGAAAGGCGAGAACGAAACTCCAGGGTCGTGCAACCATTCCCCGAGTACCCCAGATATCTCAGTCCATTCCAGGGAAACCTTTTTACCCTGCACTGCCTCGACTTTCAAGCCGAGGATCGACTCACACCACGGTGGACGTGGGACAGCCCTGTGGGAAAGCTCGTGGGAAGCCTCGTGGGAAAGCCTCGAGGGAATGCCACAGATCCCTTGATCCACGCGAAGGGAAGCGCGACACTGCTGCTACAGCTCGGGAGGAAAGCAGCACGTGCATGCCCCCACTCGAGACGAGGACTGACTCCCCTGGGGAGACTCCAGAAGTACCCCAAGATCCATGTCAGCACTGGAGAGGAATCCTCAGGTTTCCGGCACCGACTTCACACTAGGTCTTAGGCCCCGGCATCGACGGGAGAGGAATCCCGAGAGGCCCCCCGAGCAACTCGCATGGGGACTGGCCTTTCCTGAGGCCACCAGAGCGGGTCCCTGAGGTCCCCGACGTAAGTCGAGAGCACCTGCCCGCAACTCAAGAAATTCCAGGAGGTTCTCCCCTCCAGGCGAGATAGACGCCCATTTCTGCTGAGGGCGTCTCGAGGCTAATCACACCTAACCTCTGGAACTTCCAAAGGGTCCTTCACACCCTTGCTGCAACTCAAGAATTTCCCCGACATACCCGTCCTCCACTCGAGAGGAAAGCTCGAGAGTCCCGCCCACATCCAGAGGAGCCCCGTTTCCGCCTCCTAGCTCGAGAGGAGGGATCCTTTCCCTTCGTGGTCGGGAAAGAATTCCCGGTGTTCCCGTCGCAACTCAAGAGGAGGCGCTCTCCAAAGGAAAGGCGAGAGGAACTTCAGGGTCGTGCCACCATTCCCAGAGTCCCCCAGATGTCTCAGTCCATTCCAGGGAAACCTGTTTTCCCTGCACTGCCTCGACTTTCAAGCCGAGGATCGACACACACCACGGTGGCACGTGGACAGCCCTGCAGTACAGCCCTGAGGTAAAGCCTCGTGGGAAAGCCTCGAGGGAAAGCCACAGATCCCTTGATCCACGCGAAGGGAAGCGTGACACTGCTTCTACAGCTCGGGAGGAAAGCGCACGTGCATTCCCCCACTCGAGACGAGGACTGACTCCCCTGGGAGACTCCAGAAGTACCCCAAGGTCCATGTCAGCACTGGAGAGGAATCCTCAGGTTCCGGCACCGACACCACACATGGTCTTGTGCCCCGTAATCGATGGGAGAATATCCGGAGACACCCCGAGCAACTCGCATGGGGACAGGCCTTTCCTGAGGCCACCAGACCGGGTCCCTGAGGTCCCCGTCGTAACTCGAAAGCACCTGCCGCAACTCGAGAGAATCCAGGAGGTTCTCCCGTCCAGGCGAGATGATGCCCATTTCTGTTGAGGCATCTCGAGGCTAATCACACCTAACCTCTGGAACTTCCAGAGGGTCCTTCACACCCTTGCTGCACCTCAAGAAGTTCCCCGACATACTCGTCTCCACTCGAGAGAAAGCACGAGAACCCCGCCGACATCCAGAGGAGCCCCGTTTCCACCTCATAGCTCGAGAGGGGGGATCCTTTCCCTGCGTGGTCGGGACAGAATTCCCGGCGTTCCCGTCGCATCTCAAGAGGAGGCGCTCTCCACTGGAAATTCGAGAGGAATTCCAGGGTCGTGTCACCATTCCCAGAGTCCCCAGATATCTCTGTCCATTCCAGGGAAACCTGTTTTCCCTGCACTGCCTCGACTTTCAAGCCGAGGATCGACTCACACAATGGTGGCACGTGGGACAGACCAGTGGGAAAGCCTCGTGGGAAAGCCTCGAGGAAGGCTTCGAGGAAAGCCACAGATCCCTTGATCCACGCGAAGGGAAACGTGACACTGCCGCTACAGCTCGGGAGGAAATGGCACCTGCATGCCCCCAATGGAGACGAGTACTGACTCCCCTGGGGAGACTCCAGAAGTACCCCAAGATCCATGTCAGCACGGGAGAGGAATCTTAAGGTTCCGGCACCGACTCCACACAAGGTCTTAGGCCCCGCCATCGACGGGAGAGGAATACCGAGAGGCCCCGAGCAACTCGCATGGGGACTGGCCTTTTCTGAGGCCACCAGAGCGGGTCTCTGAGTCCCCGACCTAAGTCGAGAGCACCTGCCGCAACTCGAGAAAATCCAGGAGGTTCTCCCCTCCGGGCGAGATGAGGCCCATTTCCGCTGAGGCGTCTCGAGGCTAATCACATCTTACCTCTGGAACTTCGAAAGCGTCCTTCACACCCTTGTTGCAACCTAAGAAGTTCCCCGACATACCCGTCTCCACTCGAGAGGAAGCACGAGAGTCCCGCCCACATCCAGAGGAGCCCGTTTCCGACTCCTAGCTCAAGAGGAGGGATCCTTTCCCTCCGTGGTCGGGAAAGAATTCCCGGCGTTCCCGTCGCATCTCAAGAGGAGGCGCTCTCCACAGGAAAAGGCGAGAGGAACTCCAGGGTCGTGCCACATTCCCAGAGTCCCCCAGATGTCTCAGTCCATTCCAGGGAAACCTGTTTTCCCTGCACTGCCTCGACTTTTCAAGCCGAGGATCGACTCACACCACGGTGGCACGTGGGACAGCCCTGTGGATAAGACTCGTGGGAAAGCCCTGTGGGAAAGCCTAGTGTGAAAGTCACAGAGGAACTCGAGGGTCGTGCCACCATTCCAGAGTCCGCCAGAAAATTCCTTGTCGGGAATTTTATTGGCCTTCCGCGTAAACCTAGCTATTCAGCCTTTTTCCTCCAGTTAATCTTCTTACTACCCTATAATTTCTTAATCTAATCTTACATTAATAAATACACAAGACTTTCCACGTCAACGCCGTCCATCTGTCGAATTCCCTGGATGCAGCGTGGCTGGACACCGGCACACTGAGATATCTGGGGGACTCTTGGAATGATGGCACGACACTGGAGTTTTTCTCCCCTTTCCTGTGGAGAGCGCCTCCTCATGAGATGCGGACGGAACACCGGAATTCTTTCCGGAACATACAGGGAAAGGATACCTGACCGCGAGGTACGAGGCTGAAACGGGGCTCCTCTGGATGTGGTCGGGACTCTTGTTCTTCCTCTCGAGTGGAGAGGGGTAT
>NW_017204837.1:0-5507 GCF_001704415.2 Capra hircus
AACCCCGGGCCTGGCTGATGGGTCCCAGCCGTTCTCGGGGTGGGAGGGGGGTCAACACATTGGCCGAGAGCCCTTGCCCAGGCCACCGCAAATCCACTGAGATGTGATCCGCGACCAAAAGGGACCGGAGGGCAAACGTACCGCTTGAGGTGCTGGAGGAGCCGGACGAAGCCATGGTGGGAGAGCACACGGGCACGCTGCAGACTGCTGGCCGAGTAGGCGGGACCCAGCAGCTCAGGACTCTGGAGAACGGAGGCGTCTCCGCGCCACCATTGACGTCAATAGGGTTTGGGTGGGTAGATGGAGGGGGCCGCCCCTGGCCTCTTTCCAAGCAGAGACCCTGGACGGAGTCCCGTGGAGCGAGTGGGCTTTTCCGGGAACGGGCTGTGCCTGGGACCGCCAAGATCCCGCGTTGGGGTGGGCGGGCAGTTTCGGGGCTTTGGTTTGTGGCCCTCCTCGCAGCGGGGGGTGGGTTCAACCCCGAGTGGATCAATCAGGGCCCTCAGCAGTGCCAAGGGAACTGACCACCCAGGAAACGCCCCAGGTCCCTTTGAATTGGCCACCAACGCCCCCTTTCCCAGCCTGCCTTGCTCTGGGATTTCCCGGCCTTTTCACATTCCACAGGTCCCTGGTCCTCGACTGTCCCCGCGCTGGCTCCTCCGAGGCATTCCGGGACACCAGACGCTCTCTCCAGCGCCTCCACCTAGATGCCTCGCTGTCCTCGCCTCCGTTTCCCCCATGCCGCCCCTCCCCAACTCCTCCGTGGGCTCTTGGCATCCTTTCCCTACAGCAGTCCCAGAGTGCCACCGCTGAGGGCTTTGAGTTGCCTGGAGCCAAGGCTCCGGCCAGAGACCTGAGGGGCCAGCGTCTGGACTGGCAGCTAATGCCATTTGGGGCTTTTCTCACGTGGAGCCTGAGGCCCGCACGTCCGCGGGCAACCCCCCAGCGTGAGTGCCCTGGAGATACCCGCCCAAGGGGACAGTGTATCCCCTACTGTGGGGAAGGAGGTTCCTGTTTTCCCTGCACTGGTTCGACTTTCACGCCGAATATCGACTCACACCCATGGTGGCAAGTGGAATAGCCCTGTGGGAAAGCCTCATGGGAAAGACTCCAGGGAAAGCCACAGATTCCTTGATCCACGAGAAGGGAAGCGTGATACTGCTGCTACCGCTCGGGAGGAAAGCGCACGTGCATGCCCCCACTCGAGACGAGGACTGACTCCCCTGGGAGACTCCAGAAGTACCCCAAGATCCATGTCAGCACTGGAGAGGAATCCGCATGTTCGCGGCACCGACTCCACACAAGGTCTTAGGCCTCGGCATTGGACGGGAGAGGAATCCCGAGAAGCCCCCTAGCACCTCGCATGGGGACTGGCCTTTCCTGAGGCCACCAGAGCGTGTCCCTGAGGTCCGTGTCGTAAGTCGAGAGCACCTGCCGCAACTCGAGAAAAATCCAGGAGGTTCTCCCCACCCAGGTGAGATGAGGCCCATTTTCCGCTGAGGCGTTTCGAGGCTATTCACACACTAAACTCTGGAACTTCCAAAGGGTCCTTCACACCCTTGCTGGCAACTCAAGAAGTTCCCCGACATACCCGTCTCCACTCGAGAGGAAGTACGAGAGCCGCCCACATCCAGAGGAGCCCAGTTTCCGCCTCCTAGCTGGGACAGGAGGGATCCTTTCCCTGCGTGCTCGGGAAAGAATTCCCGGCGTTTCCATCGCAACTCAAGAGGAGGCGCTCTCCACAGGAAAGGCGAGAGAAACTCCAGGGTCGTGCCACCATTTCCAGAGTCCCCCAAATGTCTCAGTCCATTCCAGGGAAACCTGTTTTCCCTGCACTGCCTCCACTTTCAAGCCGAGGATCGAGTCACACCACGGTGGTACGTGGGACAGCCCTGTGGGAAAGCCTCGTGGGAAAGCCTCGTGGGAAAGCCTCGAGGGAAAGCCACAGATCCCTTGATCCACGCGAAGGGAAGCGTGACACTGCTACTAGAGCTCGGGAGGAAAGCGCACGTGCATGCCCCCAATCGACACGAGGACTGACTCCCCTGGGGAGACTCCAGAAGTACCCCAAGATTCATGTCAGCACTGGAGAGGAATCCTCAGGTTCCGGCACCGACTCCACACAAGATCTTAGGCCCCGACTTCGACGGGAGAGGAATCCCGAGAGGCCCCGAGCAACTCGCATGGGGACTGGCCTTTCCTGAGGCCACCAGAGCGGGTCCCTGAGGTCCCCGTCGTAAGTCGAGAGCACCTGCCGCAACGCGAGAAAATCCAGGAGGTTCTCCCCTCCAGGCGAGATGAGGCCCATTTCCGCTGAGGCGTCTCGAGGATAATCACACCTAACCTCTGGAACTACCAACGGGTCCTTCACACCCTTGCTGCAACTCAAGAAGTTCCCCGACATACCCGTCTCCACTCTAGAGGAAGCACGAGAGTCCCGCCCACATCCAGAGGAGCCCCGTTTCAGCCTCCTAGCTCGAGAGGAGGGATCCTTTCCCTGCGTGGTCGGGAAAGAATTCCCGGCATATTCCGTCGCATCTCAAGAGGAGGCGCTCTCCACAGGAAAGGCGAGAGGAACTCCAGGATCGTGCCACCATTCCCAGAGTCCCCGAGATGTCTCAGTCCATTCCAGGGAAACCTGTTTTCCCTGCACTGCCTCGATTTTCAAGCCGGAGGATCGACTCACACCACGGTGGCACGTGGGACAGCCCTGTAGGGAAAGCCTCGTGGGAAAAGCCTCGTGGGAAAGCCTGCGAGGGAAAGCCACAGATCCCTTGATTCCACGCGAAGGGAAGCGTGACACTGCTGCTACAGCTCGGGAGGAAAGCGCACGTGCATGCCCCCACTCGAGACGAGGACTGACTCCCCTGGGGAGACTCCAGAAGTACCCCAAGATCCCTGTCAGCAATGGGGGGAATCCTCAGGTTCCGGCACTGACTCCACACAAGAACTTAGGCCCCGGCATCGACGGGAGAGGATACCGAGAGGCCCCAGAGCAACTCGCATGGGGACTGGCCTTTCCTGAGGCCACCAGAGCGGGTCCCTGAGGTCCCCGTCGTAAGTCGAGAGCCACCTGCCGCAACTCGAGAAAATCCAGGAGGTTCTCGCCTCCAGGCGAGATGAGGCCATTTCCGCTGAGGCGTATCGAAAGTAAACACATCTAACATCTGGAACATCCAAAGGGTCTCTCACACCCTTGATGCAACTCAAGAAAGTTTCCCGACATAACCGTCTCCACTCGAGAGGAAGCACGAGAGTCCCACCCACATCCAGAGGAGCCCCGTTTCCGGCCTCCTAGCTCGAGAGGAGGGATCATTTCCCTGCGTGCTCGGGGAAAGAATTCGCGGCGTTCCCGTCGAATCTCAAGAGGAGGCGCTCTCCACAGGAAAGGCGAGAAGGAACTCCAGGGTCGTGCCACCATTTCCAGAGTCCCCAGATGTCTCAGTCCATTCCAGGGAAACCTGTTTTCCCTTCACTGCCTCGACTTTCAAGCCGAGGATCGACTCACACCACGGTGGCACGTGGGACAGCCCTGTAGGTAAGCCTCGTGGAAAGCCTAGAGGAAAGCCCCTGATCCCTTGATCCACACGAAAAGGGAAGTGTGACACTGCTGCTACAGCTCGGGAGGAAAGCGCACGTGCATGCCCCCACTCGAGACGAGGACTGACTCCCCTGGGGAGACTCCAGAAGTACCCCAAGATCCATGTCATCAACTGGAGAGGAAACCTCAGGTTCCGGCACCGAATCCACTCAAGGTCTTAGGCCCGGCATCGACCGGATAGGAATCCGAGAGGCCCCCGAGCAACTCGCAAGTGGACTAGCCAATCCTGAGGCCAACAGAGCGTGTCCCTGAGGTCCCCGTCGTAATTCGAGTGCACCTACCGCAACTCGAGAAAATCCAGGAGGTTCTCCCCTCCAGGCGAGTTGAGGCCCATTTCCGCTGAGGCGTCTCGAGGCAAATCACACCTAACATCTGGAACTTCAAAAGGGTCCTTCACACCCTTGCTGCAACTCAAGAAGTTCCCAGACGTACCCGTCTCCACTCGAGAGGAAGCACGAGAGTTCCGCCCACATCCAGAGGAGCCCCGTTTCCGCCTCCTAGCTCGAGAGGAGGGATCCTTTCCCTGCGTGGTCGGGAAAGAATTCCCGCGCGTTCGCGTCGCATCTCAAGAGCAGGCGCTCTCACCGGAAAGGCGAGAGGACTCCAGGGTCGTGCCACCATTCCCAGAGTCCCCAGATGTCTCAATCCATTCCAGAGAAAACTTTTTCCCTGCACTGTGTCGACTTTCAAGCCGAGGATCGACTCACACCACGGTGGCACGTGGACAGCCCTGTGGAAAAAGCCTCGTGGGAAAGCCTCATGGGAAATCCTCGAGGGAAAGCCACATATCCCTTGATCCACGCGAACGGTAGAGCCACACTGCTGCTACAGTTCAGGAGGAAAGCGCACGTGCATGCCCCCACTCGAGACGAGGACTGACTCCCCTGGGGAGACTCCAGAAGTACCCCAAGATCCATGTCAGCACTGGAGAGGAATCCTATGTTTCCGGCACAGACTCCTCACAAGGTCTTAGGCCCCAGAATCGACGGGAGAGGAAATTCTGAGAGGCCGCCAAGCAACTCGCATGGGGACTGGCCTTTCCTGAGGCCACCAGAGCGGGTCCCTGAGGTCCCGGTCGTAAGTCGAGAGCCCTGCCGCAACTCGAGAAAATCCAGAAGGTTCTCTCCTCCAGGCGAGATGAGGCCCATTTCCGCTGAGGCGTCTCGAAGTTAATCACATCTGACATCAGGAACTTCCAAAGGGTCCTTCACACCCTTACTGGAACTCAAGAAGTTCCAGACATACCCGTCTCCAATAGAGAGGAAGCAGGAGAGTCCCGCCCACATCCAGAGAAGCCCCGTTTCCGCCTCCTAGCTCGAGAGGAGGGATCTTTCCCTTCGTCGTGGGAAAGAATTCCCCGCGTTCCATGGCATCTCAAGAGGAGGCGCTCTCCACAGGAAAGGCGAGAGGAACTCCAGGGACGTGCCACCATACCCTAGACCCCAGATGTCTCAGTGCATTCCAGGAAAACCTGTTTTCCCTGCAGTGCCTCGACTTTCAAGCCGAGGATCGACTCACACCACGGTGGCACGTGGACAGCCCTGTGGGAAAGCCTCGTGGGAAAGCCTCGTGGGAAGCCTCGAAGGAAAGCCACAGATCCCTTGATCCAAGAGAAGGGAAGCCAGACACTGCTGCTACAGCTCGACAGGAAAGCGCACGTGCAGGCCCCCACTTTAGAGGAGGACTGACTGCCCTAGGGAGACTCAGAAATACCCCAAGATCCATGTCAGCACTGGAGAGGAATTCTCAGGTTCCGGCACCACGCCACACAAGGTCTTAAGCCGGCGTGACACTGCTGCTACAGCTCGAGAGGAAAGCGGCACGTGCAGGCCCCCAATTGAGACGCGGACTGACTCCCTGGGGAGACTCAGGAGTACCCCAAGATCCATGTCACACAGGAGATAAT
>NW_017204838.1:0-5507 GCF_001704415.2 Capra hircus
GAGAAAGCTCATGTGCTGGCCCCACTCGAGACAAGGACTGACTCCCCTGGGGAGACTCCAGAAGTACCCGAGATTCATGTCAGCACTGGAAAGGAATCCTCAGGTTCCGGCACGGACTCCACACAAGGACTTTAGGCCCCAGCATCGACGGAGAGGAATCCGAGAGGCCCCCGAGCAACTCGCATGGGGACTGGCCTTTCCTGAGGAAACCAGATCGGGTCCCTAAGTCCCCTTCGTAAGTCCAGAGCACCCTGCCGCAACTGGAAAAATCCAGGAGGTTTTCCCTCCAGGCGAGATGAGGCCCATTTCCGCTGAGGTGTCTCGAGGCTAATCACAGCTAACTTCTGGAACTTCCAAAGGGTCATTCACACCCTTGCTGCAACTCAATAAGTTCCCCGACATACCCGTCTCCACTTGAGAGGAAGCACGAGAGTCCCGATCACATCCAGAGAGCCCCGTTTCCGCGCTCCTATCTCTTGAGGAGGGAACCTTTCACTGCGTGTTCGGGAAAAAATTCCGGGCGTTCCCCTCGCATCTCAAGAGGAGGCGCTCTCCACAGGGAAAGGCGAGAGGAACTCCACGGTGGTGCCACGATTCCCAGAGTCCCCCAGATGTCTCAGTCCATTCCAGGGAAACCTGTTTTCCCTGCACTGCCTCGACTTTCAAGCTGAGGATAGACTCACACCACGGTGGCACGTGGGACAGCCCTGTGGAAAGTCTCGTGGGAAAGCCTCCAGGGAAAGCACCGATCCCTTGATCCACGCGACGGGGAGCATGACACTGCTGCTACAGCTAGGGAGGAAAGCGCAGGTGCATGCCCCCACACGAGACGATGACTAACTTCCCTGGGGAGACTCCAGAAGTACCCCAAGATCCATGTGAGCACTGGAGGGAATCCTCAGGTTCCGGCACCGACTCCACACAAGACCTTTAGGCCCCGGCATCGAAGGGAGAGGAATCCCGAGAGGCCCCCGAGCAAACTCGCATGGGGACTGGCCTTTCCTGAGGCCACCAGAGCGTGTCCCTGAGGTCCCCGTCGTAAGTCGAGAGCACCTGCCGCAATTCGAGAAAATCCAGGAGGTTCTCCCCTCCAGGCGAGATGAGGCCCATTTCAGCTGAGAGGTCTCGAGGCTAATCACACCTTACCTCTTGAACTTCCTAAGGGTCCTTCGCAACCTTGCTGCAACTCAAGTAGTTCCCGACGAACCCGTCTCCACTCGAGAGGAAGCACGAGAGTCCCGCCCACATGCAGAGGAGCCCCGTTTGTGCCTCCTAGCTCGTGAGGAGGGATCCTTTCCCTGCGTGGTTGGGAAAGAATTCCCGGCGATCCCGGCGCATCTCATGAGGAAGCATTCTCCACAGGACAGGCGCGAGGAACTCCAGGGTCGTGCCACCATTCCCAGAGTCCCCCAGATGTCTCAGTCCATTCCAGGGAAACCTGTTTTCCCTGCAGTGCCTCGACTTTCTAGCGGAGGATCGACTCACACCACGGTGGTACGTGGACAGCCCTGTGGGAAAGCCTCGTGGAAGGCAAGTGGGAAAGCTCTAGGGAAAGCCACAGATCCCTTGATCCACGCGAAGGGAAGCGTGACACTGCTGCTACAGCTCAGCAGGAAAGCGCACGTGCATGCCCCACTCGAAACGAGGTCTGACTCCCCTGGCGAGACTCCAGAAGTACCCAAGATCCATGTCAGCACTGGGAGGAGGAATCTCAGGTTCTGGTCCACACAAGGTCCCGGCATCGACGGGAGAGGAATCCCGAGAGGCCCCAGAGCAACTCGCATGGGGATTGGCCATTCTTGGGCCACCAGAGCGGGTCCCTGAGGTCCCCGTCGTAAGTCGAGAGCACCTGCCGCAACTCGAGATAATCCAAGAGGTTCTCCCTCCAGGCGAGATGAGGCCCATTTCCGCTGAGGAGTCTCCAGGCTAATCACATCTAAAATCTGGAACTTCCAAAGGGTCCTTCACACCCTTGCTGCAACTCAAGAAGTTCCCCACATACCCGTCTCCACCGAGAGGAAGCACGAGAGTCCCGCCCACATCCAGAGTAGCCACGTTTCCCCCTCATAGCTGGAGAGAAGGGATCCTTTCCCTGCGTGGACGGGAACGAATCCCCGCGTTCCCGTCGCATCTCAAGAGGAGGCGCTCTCCACAGGAAAGGCGAGAGGAACTCCAGGGTGCAGCCACCATTCCCAGAGTCCCCCAGATGTCTCAGTCCATTCCAGAGAAACCTGTTTTCCCTGCACTGCCTCGACTTTTAAGCCGAGGATCCACTCACACCACGGTGGCACGTGGGACAGCCCTGTGGGTAAGCCTCGTGGAAAGCCTCGTGGGAAAGCCTCGAGGGAAAGACGCTGATCCCTTAATCCACGCGACGGGAAGCGTGACACTGCAGCTACAGCTCGGGAGGAAAGCGCACGTGAATTCCACCACTCGAGACAAGGACTGACCCCGTGGGGAGTCTCCGGAAGTACCCCAAGATCCATGTCAGCACTGGAGAGGAATCCTCAGGTTCCGGCACCAACTCCACACAAGGTCTTAGGCCCGGCATCGACAGGAGAGGAAACCCGAGAGGCCCAGGAGCAACTCGGATGGGGACTGGCCTTTCCTCAGGCCACCAGAGAGGGTCAATGAGGTCCCCGTTGTAAATCGAGAGCACCTGCCGCAACTCGAGAAAATACAGGAGGTTCTCCCCTCCAGGCAAGATGAGGCCCATTTCACCTGAGGCATTTCGAGGCTAATCACACCTAACCTCTGGAATTTCCAAAGGTTCCCTCAAACCCTTACTGCAACTCAAGAAGTTCCCGGCATACCCGTCTCCACTCGAGAGGAAGCACGAGATTCCCGTCCACATACAGAGGAGCCCCGTTTGCTCCTCATAGCTCGAGAGAAGGGATCCTTTCCTGCGTGGTCGGGAACGAATTCCTGGCGTTCCCGTCGCATCTCAAGAGGAGGCGCTCTCCACAGGAAAGGCGAGAGGAACTCCAGGGTCGTGCTACCATTCCAGAGTCCCCCAGATATCTCAGTCCATTCCAGGGAAACCTGTTTTCCCTGCACTGCCTCGACTTTCAAGCCGAGGATCGAATCACACAACGGTGGCACGTGGGACAGCCTGTGGGAAAGCCTCGTGGGAAAGCCTAGTGGGAAAGCCTCGAGGGAAAGCCCCTGATCCCTTGATCCACGTGAAGAGAAGCGTGACACTGCTGCTAGAGCTCGGGAGGAAAGCGCACGTGCATGCACCCACTCGAGACGAGGACTGACTCCCCTGGGAGACTCCAGACGTACCCCAAGATCCATGTCAGCACTGGAGAGGAATCCTCAGGTTCACGCACTGACTCCACACAAAGGTCTTAGGCCCCGGCATCGACGGGAGAGGAATCCGAGAGGCCCCGAGCAACTCGCACGGGGACTGGCCTTTCCTGAGGCCACCAGAGCGAGTCCCAGAGGTCCCCGTCGTAGATCGAGAGCACCTGCCGCAACTCGAAAAAATCCAGGAGGTTCTCCCCTCCAGGCGAGATGAGGCCCATTTCCGCTGAGGCGTCTCGAGGCTAATCATATCTAACATCTGGAACTTCCTAACGGTCCTTCACACCCTTGCTGCAACCAAGAATTCCCCGACTAACCCGTCTTCACTCGAGAGGAAGCACGAGAGTCCCGCCCACATCCAGAGGAGCCCGTTTCTGCCTCCTATCTCGAGAGGAGGATCCTTTCCCTGCGTGGTCGGGAAAGAATTCCCTGGGTTCCCGTCTCATCTCAAGAGGAGGCGCTCTCCACAGGAAAGGCGAGAGGAACTCCAGGGGTCGTGCCACATTCACAGAGACCCCCAGATGTCTCAGTCCATTCCAGGGAAAACTGTTTTCCCTTCACTGCCTCGACTTTCAAGCCGAGGATCGACTCACACCATGGTGGCACGTGGGACAGCCCTGTGGGAAAGCCTCGTGGGAAAGCCTCGTGGAAAGCCTCGAGTGAAAGCCACAGCTCCCTTGATCCACGCGAAGGGAAGCGTGACACTGCTGCTACTGTTCGGGAGGAAAGCACGTGCATGCCCCCACTCGAGACGAGGACTGACTCCCCTGGGGAGACTCCAGAAGTACCCCAAGATCCATGTCAGCACTGGAGAGGAATCCTCAGGTTCCGGCACCGACTCCACACAAGGTCTTAGACGCCGGCATCGACGGAGAGGAATCCCGAGAGGCCCCGAGCAACTCGCATGGGACTGGCCTTTCCTGAGGCCACCAAAGCGGGTCCCTGAGGTCCCCGTCGTAAGTCGAGAGCACCTGCCGCAACTCGAGAAAATCCAGGAGGTTCTGCCCTCCAGGCGAGATGAGGCCCATTTCCACTGAGGCGTCTCGAGGCTAATCACACCTAAGCTCTGGAACTTCCAAAGGGTCCTTCACACCCTTGCTGCAACTCAAGAAGTTTCCCGACATACCCGTCTCCACTCGAGAGGAAGCACGAGTCCCGCCCTCATCCAGAGGAGCCCCGTTTCCGCCTCCTAGCTCGAGAGGAGGGATCCTTCCCCTCGTGGTCGGAAAGAATTCCCGCATTTCCGTTGCATCTCAAGAGGAGGCGCTCTCCACAGGAAAGGCGAGAGGAACTCCAGGGTCGTGCCACCATTCCAGAGTCCCCCAGATGTCTCAGTCCTTTCCAGGGAAACCTGTTTTCCCTGCACTGCCTCGACTTTCAAGCCGAGGATCGACTCACACCACGGTGGCACGTGGACAGCCCTGTGGGAAAGCCTTTGGAAAGCCTCGTGGGAAAGCCTCGAGGGAAAGTCACAGATCCCTTGATCCACGCGAAGGAAGCGCGACACTGCTGCTACAGCTCGGAGGAAATCGCATGTGCATGCCCCCACTGGAGACGAGGACTGACTCCACTGGGGAGACTCCAGAAGTACCCCAAGATCCATGTCAGCACTGGAGAGAATCCTCAGATTCCGGCACCCACACCACACAAGATCTTAGGCCCCGCATCGAAGGGAGAAGAACCGACAGGCCCCCGAGCAACTCGTATGGGGACTGGCGTTTCCTGAGGCCACCAGAGCGGGTCCCTGATGTTCCCGTCGTAAGTTGAGAGCACCTGCCGCAACTCGAGAAAATCCAGGAGGTTCTCCCTCCAGGCGAGATGAGGCCCATTTCCGCTGAGGCGTCTCGAGGCTAGTCACACCTAACCTCTGGAACTTCCAAAGGTCCTTCACACTCTTGCTGCAACTCAAGAAGTTCCCTGACATACCCGTCTCCAATCGAGAGGAAGCACGAGAGTTCCGCCACATCCAGAGGAGCCCCGTTTCCGCCTCCTAGCTCCAGAGGAGATCCTTTCCTGCGTGCGTGGTGGAAAGAAATCTCAAGAGGGCGCTCTGGCAGAGAGAAGCGCTCTCCACAGGAAAGGCAAGAGGAACTCCAGGTCGTTCCACCATTCCCAGAGTCCCCCAGATGTCTCCAGTCCATTTCAGGGAAACCTGTTTTCCCTGCACTGCCTTGACTTTCAAGCCGAGGATCGACTCACAC
>NW_017204839.1:0-5506 GCF_001704415.2 Capra hircus
TGCACTGCCTCGACATTCAAGCCGAGGATCGACTCACACACGCTGTCACTTGGGACAGCCCTGAGGGAAAGCCTCGTGGAAAGCTTCGTGGGAATGCCTCGAGGGAAAGACACAGATCCCTTGATCCACGCGAAGGAAGCGCGACACTGGAGCTACAGCTCAGGGGGAAAGCGCAGGTGCATGCCCCCCACACGAGACGGGGCCTGACTCCCTGAGGAGACTCCAGAAGTACCCCCAAGATCCATGTCAGCACTGGAGAGGAATCCTCAGGTTCTGGCACCGACTCCACACAAGGTCTTAGGCCCCGGCATCCACGGGAGAGGAATCCCGAGAAGCCCCCGAGCAACTCCCATGGGGACTGGCCTTTCCTGAGGCCACCAGAGCGGGTCCCTGAGGTTCCCGTCGTAAGTCGAGAGCACCTGCCACAACTCGAGAAAATCTAGGAGGTTCTCCCCTCCAGGCGAGATGAGGCCCATTTCCGCTGAGGCGTCTCGAGCTAATCACATCTAACACCTGGAACTCCCAAAGGGTCCTTCACACTTTTGCTGGCAACTTAAGAAGTTCCCCGACATGCCCGGCACACTCGAGAGGAAGCACGAGAGTCCTGCCCACATCCAGAGGAGCCCCGTTTCCATCTCATAGCTCGAGAGGAGGGATACTTTCCCTGCGTGTTCGGGAAAGAATTCCCGGCGTTCCCGTCGCATCTCAAGAGGAGCGCTCTCCACAGGAAATGCGAGAGGAACTCCAGGGTCGTGCCACCATTCCCACAGTCCCCCAGATGTCTCAGTCTATTCCAGGGAAACCTGTTTTCCCTGCACTGCCCCGACTTTCAAGCCGAGGATCGACTCACACCAACGGTGGCAC
The DNA here is from genome assembly GCF_001704415.2 of Capra hircus. Taxonomy (NCBI): domain Eukaryota; kingdom Metazoa; phylum Chordata; class Mammalia; order Artiodactyla; family Bovidae; genus Capra; species Capra hircus. Next base: position 865 of record NW_017204839.1, read on the forward strand.
GTGGGACAGCCCCTGTGGGAAAGCCTCGTGGGAAAGACTCATGGGAAAGCCTCGAGCGAAAGTCACAGATCCCTTGATCCACAGGAAGGGAAGCGTGAAACTGCTGCTACAGCTCGGGAGGAAAGCGCCCGTGCATGCCCCCACTCGAGACGAGGACTGACTTCCCTGGGGAGACTCAAGAAGTACCCCAAGATCCATGTCGGCACTGGAGAGGAATCCTCAGGTTACGGCACTGACTCCACACAAGGTCTTAGGACCCAGTATCGACGGGAGTGGAATCCCGAGAAGCCCGCGAGCAACTCGCATGGGGACTGGTCTTTCCTGAGGCCACCAGATCGGGACTCTGAGGTCCCCGTCGTAAGTCGAGAGCACCTGCCGCAACTGGAGAAAATCCAGGAGGTTCTCCCCTCCAGGCGAGATGAGGCGCATTTGTGCTGAGGCGTCTCAGTGTAATTAGACCTAACATCTGTAACTCCCAAAGGGTCCTTCACAACCTTGCTGCAAGTCAAGAAGTTGCCCGACATACCAGTCTGCAATCGAGAGGAAGCACGAGAGTCCGCCCACATCCAGAGGAGCCCCGTTTGCGCCTCCTAGCTCGAGAGGAGGGATCCTTTTACTGGGTGGTCGGGAAAGAATTCCTGCCGTTTCCGTCGCATCTCAAGAGGAGGTACTCTCCACAGGAAAGGTGAGAGGAACTTCAGTGTCGTGCCACCATTCCCAGAGTCCCCCAGATGTCTCAGTCCATTCCAGGGAAACCAGTTTTCCCTGCACTACCTCGACTTTCAAGCCGAGGATCGACTCACACCACTGTGTCACTTGGGACAGCCCTGTGGGAAAGCCTGTGGGAAAGCCTCGTGGGAAAGCCTCGAGGGGAAGCCACAGATCCCTTGATCCACGGGAAGGGAAGCGCGACACTGGAGCTACAGCTCGGAAGGAAAGCGCACGTGCATGCCCCCACTCGAGACAAGGATTTACTCCACTGGGGAGACTCCAGAAGTACCCAAGATCCATGTCAGCACTGGAGAGGAATCCTCAGGTTCCGGCACCGACTCCACACAAGGTCTTAGGCCCCCGGCATCCACGGGAGAGGAATCCCGAGAAGCCCCGGAGCAACTCCCATGGGGACTGGCCTTTCCTGAGGCCACCAGAGCGGGTCCCTGAGGTCCCCGTCGTAAGTCGAGAGCACCTGCCACAACTCGAGAAAATCCAGGAGGTTCTCCCCTCCAGGCGAGATGAGGCCCATTTCCGCTGAGGCGTCTCGAGGCTAATCACATCTAACACCTGGAACTCCAAAGGGTCCTTCACACTTTTGCTGCAACTTAAGAAGTTCCCCGACATGCCACCAACTCGAGAGGAAGCACGAGAGTCCTGCCCACATCTAGAGGAGCCCCGTTTCCATCTCATAGCTCGAGAGGAGGGATACTTTCCCTGCGTGTTCGGGAAAGAATTCCCGGTGTTCCCGTCGCATCTCAAGAGGAGGCGCTCTCCACAGGAAATGCGAGAGGAACTCCAGGGTCGTGCCACCATTCCCACAGTCCCCCAGATGTCTCAGTCTATTCCAGGGAAACCTGTTTTCCCTGCACTGCCTCGACTTTCAAGCCGAGGATCGACTCACACCACGGTGGCACGTGGGACAGCCCTGTGGGAAAGCCTCGTGGGAAAGACTCATGGAAAGCCTCGAGCGAAAGTCACAGATCCCTTGATCCACAGGGAAGGGAAGCGTGACACTGCTGCTACAGCTCGGGAGGAAAGCGCCCGTGCATGCCCCCACTCGAGACGAGGACTGACTCCCCTGGGGAGACTCAAGAAGTACCCCAAGATCCATGTCGGCACTGGAGAGGAATCCTCAGGTTCCGGCACCAACTCCACACAAGGTCTTAGGCCCCAGCATCGACGGGAGAGGAATCCCAGAGGCCGCCGAGCAACTAGCATGGGTACTGGCCTTTCCTAATGCCACCAGAGCGGGTCCTGAGGTCCCCGTCGTAAGTCGAGAGCACTTGCTGCAACTCGAGAAAATCCAGGAGGTTCTCCCCTCCAGGCGAGATGAGGCCCATTTCCGCTGAGGCGTCTTGAGGCTAATGAAATCTAACATCTTTAACTTCCAAAGGGTCCTTCTCGCCTTGCTGCAACTCAAGAAGTTCCCCGACATACTCGTCTCCACTCGAGAGGAAGCAGGAAAGTCCGCCACATTCAGAGGAGCCCAGTTTCCGCCTCGTAGCTCGAGAGGAGGGATAATTCTCTCTGCGTGGTCGGGAAAGTATTCCCGGAGTTCCCGTCGCATCTCAAGAGGAGGCGCTCTCCACAGGAAAGGCGAGAGGAACTCCAGGGTCGTGCCACCATTCCAGAGTCCCCCAGATGTCTCAGTCCATTCCAGGGAAACCTGTTTTCCCTGCACTGCCTCAACTTTCAAGCCGAGGATCGACTCACACCACGGTGGCACGTGGAACAGCCCTGTGGGAAAGCCTCGTGGGAAAGCCTCGAGTTAAAGCCACAGATCCATAGATTCAGGCGAAGGGAAGCGCCACACTGCTGCTACAGGTTGGAGGGAAGCGTACGTGCATGCCCCCACTCGAGACGAGGACTGACTCCCCTGGGGAGACTCCAGAAGTACCTCAAAATCCATGTCAGCACTGGAGAGGAATCCTCAGGTTCGGCACCGAATTCACACAAGATCATAGGCCACGGCATCGACGGGAGAGGAATCCTGAGAGGCCCCCGAGCAACTCTCATGGGGACTGGCCTTCCCTGAGGCCACCAGAGCGGATCCCTGAGGTCCCCGTGGTAAGTCGAGAGCACCTTCCGCAACTCGAGAAAATCCAGGAGGTTTCTCCCTCCAGGCGAGATGAGGCCCATTTTCGCTGAGGCGTCTCCAGGCAAATCACACCTAACCTCTGGAAATTCCAAAGGGTCCTTCACACACCTTGCTGGAACTCAAGAAGTTCCCCGACATACCAGCCTCCATTCGAGAGGAAGCACGAGAGTTCCGCCCACATCCAGAGGAGCCCCGTTTCTGCCTCCTAGCTCGAGAGGTGGGATCCTTACCCTGCGTGTTCTGGAAAGAATTCCCGGCATTCGCGTCGCATTTCAAGCGGAGGCGCTTTCCAAAGGAAAGGCGAGAGGAACTCCAGGGTCGTGTCACCATTCCCTGAGTCCCCCAGATGTCACAGTCCATTCCAGGGAAACCTGTTTTCCCTGCACTGCCTCGACTTTCAAGCCGAGGATCGACTCACACCACGGTGGCACGTGGAACAGCCCTGTGGGAAAGCCTCGTTGGAAAGCCTCCTGGGAAAGCCTCGAGTTAAAAGCCACAGATCCATTGATCCAGGCGAAGGGAAGCGCCACACTGTGCTGCTGCAGCTTGGAGGGATGCGTACGTGCATGCTCCCACTCGAGACGAGGACTGACTCCCCTGGGGAGACTCCAGAAGTACCTCAAAATCCATGTCAGCACTGGAGAGGAATCCTCAGGTTCGGCCACCGAATCCACACAAGATCATAGGCCACGGCATCGACGGGGAGAGGAATCCTGAGAGGCCCCCGAGCAACTCTCATGGGGACTGGCTTCCCTGAGGCCACCAGAGCGGATCCCTGAGGTCCCGTCGTAAGTCGAGAGCACCTGCCGCAAACTCGAGAAAATCCAGGAGGTTCTCTCCCTGCAGGCGAGATGAGGCCCATTTTCGCTGAGGCGTCTCCAGGCAAATCACACCTAGCCTCTGGAAATTCCAAAGGGTCCTTCACAACCTTGCTGCACTCAAGAAGTTCCCGACATACCCGTCTCCACTTGAGAGGAAGCACGAGAGTCCCGACCACATACAGAGGAGCCCCGTTTCCGCCTCCTAGCTCGAGAGGAGGGATCCTTTCCCTGCGTGGTCGGAAAGATTCCTGGCATTTCCCGTCGCATCCCAAGAGGAGCGCTCTCCACAGCAAAGGCGAGAGGAACTCCAGGGTCGTGGCCACATTCCCAGAGTCCCCCAGATGTCTCAGTCCTTTCCAGGCAAAAGTGTTTTCCCTACACAGCCTCGACTTTCAAGCTGAGGATCGATTCACACCACGGTGGTACGAGGGACAGCCCTGTGGGAAAGCCTCGTGGAAAAGCCTCGTGGAAAGCCTCGAGGGAAAGCCACAGATCCCTTGATCCACGCAAACGGAAGTGGCGACACTGTGCTACAGCTCCGGAGGAAAGTGCACGTGCATGCCCCCACTCGAGACGAGGACTGACTCCCCTGGGGAGACTCCAGAAGTACCCCAAGATCCATGTCAGCACTGGAGAGGAATCCTCAGGTTCCGGCACCGACTCCACCACAAGATCTTAGGACCGGGGCATCGATGGGAGAGGAATCCTGAGTGCCCCGAACACTCGCATGGGGACTGGCCTTTCCTGAGGCCACCAGAGCGGGTCCCAGAGGTCGCCGTCGTAAGTCGACAGTACCTGCCGCATCTCGAGAAATCCAGGATTTCTCCTCTCCAGGCGAGATGAGGCCCATTTGTGCTGAGGCGTCTCGAGGCTAATCAGACATAACCCTCGAACTTCCAAAAGGGTCCTTCACAACTTTCTGCAACTCAAGAAGTTGCCCGACATACCCGTCTCCACTCGAGAGGAAGCACGAGAGTCCCGCCCACATCCAGAAGAGCCCCATTTCCGC
>NW_017204840.1:0-5506 GCF_001704415.2 Capra hircus
GCTCGGGAGGAAAGCGCACGTGCATGACCCCACTCGAGCGAGGACTGACGCAAGCTTGGGAGACTCCAGAAGTACGCCAAGATCCATGTCAGCACTGGAGAGGGAATCCTCAGGTTCCGGTCCCGACTCCACACAAGGTCTTAGGCCCCGGCATCGACCGGAGAGGAATCCTGAGAGGCCCCTAGCACCTCGCATGGGGACTGGCCTTTCCTGAGGTCACCAGAGCGGGTCCCTGAGGTCTCCGTCGTAACTCGAGAGCACCTGCCGCAACTCGAGAAAATCCAGGAGGTTCTCCCCTCCAGGCGAGATGAGGCCCATTTCCGCTGAGGCGTCTCGAGGCTAATCACACCTAACCTCTGGAACTTCAAAGGGTCCTTCACACCCTTGCTGCAAGTCAAGAAGTTCTCCGACATACCCATATCCACTCGAGAGGAAGGACGAGGTTCCCGCCCATATCCAGCGGAGCCCCGTTTCCGCCTCATAGCTCGAGAAGAGGGATCCTTTCCCTTCGTCGTCGGAAAGAATTCCCGGCCTTCCCGTCGCATCTCAAGAGGAGGCGCTCTCCACAGGAAAGACGAGAGGAACTCCAGGGCCTTGCCAGCATTCCAAGAGTCCCCAGATGTCTAAGTCCATTCCAGAAGAAACTGTTTTCCCTGCACTGCCTCGACGTTCACGCCGAGGATCGACTCACACCACCGTGGCACGTGGACAGCCCTGTTGGAAAGCCTCGTGGGAAAGCCTCAATGGAAAGCGACAGATCCCTTGATCCACACGTCGGCAAGCGTGACACTGCTGCTGCAGGTCGTGAGGAAATGGCAGGTGCATGCCCCACACGAGATGAGGACTGACTCCCTGGTGAGACTCCAGAAGTACGGAAAGATTCATGTCAGCACTGGAGAGGCATCCTCAGGGTCTTGCCCCGACTCCACACAAGGTCTTAGGCACCGGCATCGATGGGAGAGGAATCCCTAAAGGCCCCCTTGTAACTCGCATGGGGACTGGCCTTTCCTGAGGCCACCAGAGCGGGTCCCTGAGGACCCGTCGTAACTCGAGAGCACCTGCCGCAACTGGGTAAAATCCAGGAGGTTCTCCCCTCCAGGCGGGATGAGGCCCATTTCCTCTGAGGTGTCTGGAGGCTCATCACACCTAACCTCTGGAAATTAAAAAGAGTCCTTGCTGCAACTCAAGAAGTTCCCCGACATACCCGTCTCCACACGAGAGGAAGCACGAGGTCCCGCCACATTCAGAGGAACCCCGTTTCCGAGATGAAGGATCCTATCCTGCTTAGTCAGGAAAGATTTTCGGCGTTCCCATGGCATCTCAAGAGCAAGGGTTCTCAAAAGGAAAGGCAAGAGGAACTCCAGGGTCGTGCCACCATTTCAAGAGTCCCCCAGATGTCTCAGTCCATTCCAGAGGAACCCGTTTTCCCAGCACTGCCTCGACTTTCACGCCGAGGATCCACTCACACCATGGTGGCATGTGGGACAGCCCTGTGAGAAAGCCTCGAGGGAAAGCCACAGATCCCTTGATCCCCCGGACGGGAAGCGTGACACATCTGCTACACTGTCCCTGGAGGTCACGGTCGTATGTGGAGAGTACCTGCCGCAACTCGAGAAAATCCAGGAGGTTCTCTGCTCCAGTCGAGATGAGGCCCATTTTCTCTGCGGCGTCTCGAGAGTAATCACAACTAAACTCTGGAACTTCCAAAGTGTCCTAAACACCCTTGCTAAAACTCAAAAGTTCCCCCGACATACCTGTCTCCACTCCAGAGGAAGAACGAGGGTCCGGCAACCCGCCAGAGGAGCTCCGTTTCCTCCTCCGAGCTCGAGATGAGGGATCCTTCCCTGCTTCCTCGGAAAGAATTCCGACGTTTCGACGCATCTCAAGAGGAGGCCGCTGCACAGGGAAAGGCGAGAGGAACTCATGGGTCGTGCCACCATTCCAAGAGTCCCCCAGATGTCTCAGTCCATTCCAGAGGATCCAGTTTTCCCTGCACTGCTTCGACTTTCACGCTGAGGATCGACTCACACCTGGTGGCACGTGTGACAACCCTGTGGGAAAGCCTCGTGGGAAAGCCTCGAGGGAAAGCCACAGATCCCTTAATCCACGCGACGGGAAGCGTGACACTGCTGCTACAGCACGGGAGGAAAGCGCGTGTGCATGCCCCTACTCGAGACGAGAACTGACTCCCCTGGGGAGACTCCAGAAATACCCCAAGATGCATGTCAGCCCTGGAGAGGAATCCTCAGGTTCCGGCCCCGACTCCACACAAGGTCTTAGGCCCTGGCATCGACGGGAGAGGAAATAGCGACAGGACTTCTAGCAACTCACATGGGGACTGGCCTTTCCTGAGGTTACCAGAGCGGGTCCATGAGGTCCCCGTCGTAAGTCGAGAGCACCTGCCGCAACTCGGTAAAATACAGGAGGTTCTCCCCTGCAGGTGAGATGAGGCCCGTTTCCACTGATGTGTCTCGAGGCTAATCACACGTGAACTCTGGAACTTTTAAAGAGTCTTTCACAGTCATGCTGCAACTCAAGAAGTTTCCCGACACATACCCGTCTCCACTCAAGAGGAAGCACGAGGGTCCCGGCCACATCCAGTGGAGCTCCGTTTCCGCCTCGTAGCTCGAGAGGAGGGATCCTTTCCCTGTGTGGTTGGTAATGAATTCCCGGCTTTCCCGTCGCATCTCAAGATGAGGCGCTCTCCACAGGAAAGGCGAGAGGAACTCAAGGGTCGTGCCACCATTCGCAGAGTCCCCCAGATGTCTCAGTCCATTCCAGGAAAACCTGTTTTCCCTGCACTGCCTTGACTTTCTAGCCGAGGATCGACTCACACCACGGTGGCACGTGGGACAGCCCTGTGGGAAAGCCTCGTGGAAAGCCCGTGGAAAGCCTCGTGGGAAAAGCCTCGGGAAAGCCACAGATCCCTTGATCCACGCGAAAGGAAGCGTGACAACTGCTGCTACAGCTCGGGAGGAAAGCGCACGTGCATGCCCCCACTCGAGACGAGGACTGACTCCCCGGGGAGACTCCAGAAGTACCCAAGATCCATGTCAGCACTGGAGAGGAATCCTCAGGTTCCTGGCACCGACTCCACACAAGGTCTTAGGCCCGGCATCGACGGGAAGGAATCCCGAGAGGCCCCAAGCATCTCGCATGGGGACTGGCCTTTCCTGAGGCCACCAGAGCGGGTCCCTGAGGTCCCCGTCGTAAGTCGAGAGCACCTGACGCAACTCGAGAAAATCCAGGAGGTTCTCCCCCTCCAGGCGAGATGAGGCCCATTTCCGCTGAGCGTCTCGAGGCTAATCACACTAACCTCTGGAACTTCCAAAGGGTCCTTCACACCCTTGCTGCAACTCAAGAAGTTCCCCGACATACCCGTCTCCACTAGAGAGGAAGCACGAGAGTCCCGCCCACATCCAAAGGAGCCCCGTTTCCACCTCCTAGCTCGAGAGGAGGGATCCTTTCCCTGCGTGGTCGGGAAAGAATTCCCGGCGTTTCCGTTGCATCTCAAGAGGAGGCGCTCTCCACAGGAAAGGCGAGAGGAACTCCAGGTCGTGCCACCATTCCCAGAGTACCCTGGATGTCTCAGTCCATTCCAGGGAAAACTGTTTTCCTGCACTGCTCGACTTTCAAGCCGAGATCGACTCACACCACGGTGGCACGTGGGACAGCCTGTGGGAAAGCCTCGTGCGAAAAGCCTCGAGGGAAAGCCACAGATCCCTTGATCCACGCGAGGGAAGCATGACAATGCTGCTACGCTCGGAGGAAAGCGCACGTGCATGCCCCCACTCGAGACGGGACTGACTCCCCTGGGGAACTGCAGAAGTACCCCAAGATCCATGTCAGCAGGGAGAGGAACACTCAGGTTCCGGGCACCGACTCCACACAAGGGCTTAGGCCCCGGCATCGAAGTGAGAGGAATCGGAGAGGAATCCCGAGACCCCGAGCAACTCGCATGTGCACTGGGTTTTCCTGAGGCACCAGAGCGGGTCCCTGAGGTCCCCGTCGTAAGTCGAGAGCACCTGCCGCAAATCGAGAAAATCCAGGAGGTTCTCCCCTCCAGGCGAGATGAGGCCCATTTCCGCTGAGGCGTCTCGAGGATATTCACCTAACCTCTGGAACTTCCAAAGGGTTCTTCACACCCTTTCTGCCACTCAAGAAGTTCCCCGACATACTGTCTCCACTCGAGAGGAAGCACGAGAGTCCCGCCCACATCCAGAGGGGCCCCGTTTCCGCCTGCTAGCTCGAGAGGAGGGATCCTTTCCCTTCGTGGTCGGGAAAGAATTCCCGGCATTCCCGACCCATCTTAAGAGGAGGCTCTCTGTACAAGAAAGGCGAGAGGAACTCCAGGGTCGTGCCACCATTCCCAGAGTCCCCAGATGTCTCAGTCCATTCCAGGGAAATCTGTTTTCCCTGCACTGCCTCGACTTTCAAGCCGAGGATCGACTCACAACATGGTGACAGGTGGGACAGCCCTGTGGAAAAGCCTCGTGGGAAAGCCTCTTGGGAAAGCCTCGAGGGAAAGCCTCGTGGGAAAGCCTCGTGGGAAAGCCTCGAGGGAAAGACACAGATCCCTTGATCCACGTGAAGGGAAGTGCGACACTGCTGCTACAGCTCGGGAGGAAAGCGCACGTCATGCCCCTACTCGAGACGAGGACTGACTGCCCTGGGGAGAATCCAGAAGTACCCCCAAGATCCATGTCTGCACTGGAGAGGAATCCTCAGGTTCCGGCACTGAGTCCACACAAGGTCTTAGCCCAGGATCGACGGAAGAGGAATCCCGAGAGGCCCCCGAGCAACTCCCATGGGGACTGGCCTTTCCTGAGGCCACCAGAACGGATCCCTGAGGCCCCTTCGTAAGTCGAGAGCACCTGCCGCAACTCGAGAAAATCCAGGAGGTTCTCCCCTCCAGACGAGATGACGCCCATTTCCGCTGAGGCAAGTAGGGGGTAATCACACTTAAACTCTGGAACTTCCAAAGGGTCTTTCACACCCTTGCTGCAACTCAAGAAGTTCCCCGACATACCCGTCTCCACTCTAGAGGAATCGGAGAGTCCCGCCCATATCCAGAGTGGCCCCGTTTCCGCCTGCTAGCTCGAGAGGAGGGATCCTTTCCCTGCGTGGTCGGGAAAGAATTCCTAGCGTTCCCGTTGCATCTCAAGAGGAGGCGCTCTCTCCACAGGAAAGGCGAGAAGGAACTCCAGGATCAGGCCCATTCCAGAGTCCCCAAGATGTCTCAGTCCATTCCAGGGGAAACCTGTTTTCCCTGCGCTGCCTCGACTTTCAAGCCGAGGATCGACTCACACCACGGTGGCACATGGGACAGCCCTGTGGGAAAGCCTCGTGGAAAGCCACAGATCCCTTGATCCTCGAGAAGGGAAGCGTGACACTGCTACTACAGCTCGGGAGGAAAGCGCACGTGCATGCCCCCACTCGAGACGAGGACTGACTCCCCTGGGGAGACTCCAGAAGTACCCCAAGATCCATGTCAGCACTGGAGAGA
>NW_017204841.1:0-5505 GCF_001704415.2 Capra hircus
CTCGCCTGGAGGGGAGAACCTCCTGGATTTTCTCGAGTTGCGGCAGGTGCTCTCGACGACGACGGACCTCAGGGACCCGCTCTGGTGGCCTCAGGAAAGGCCAGACCCCATGCGAGTTGCTCGGGGCCTCTCAGGATTCCTCTCCTGTCGAAGCCGGTTCCTAAGACCTTGTGTGGATTCGTTTCCGGAACATGAGGATTCCTCTCCAGTGCTGACATGGATCTTGGGGTACTTCTGGAGTCTCCCAGGGGTGTCAGTCCTCGTCTCGAGTGGGGGCATGCACGTGCACTTTCCTCCCGAGCTGTAGCAGCAGTGTCACATTTCCTTCGCGTGGATCAAGGAATCTGTGGCTTTCTCTCGAGGCTTTCCCAAGAGGCTTTCCCACGAGCTTTCCCACAGGCTGTCCAGTACGTGGTGTGAGTCGATCCTCGGCTTGAAAGTCGAGGCAGTGCAGGGAAAACAGTTTTCATTGGAATTAACTGAGACATCTTTGGGACTCTGGGAATGGTGGCACGACCCTGGAGTTCCTCTCGCCTTTCCTGTGGAGAGCGCCTCCTCTTGAGATGCAACCGGAACGCCGGGAATACTTGACCGACCACGCAGGAAAAGGATCCCTCCTCTCGAGCTAGGAGGCAGAAACGGGGCTCCTCTGGATGTGGGCGGGACTGTCGTGCTTCCTCTCGAGTGGAGATGGGTATGTCGGGGAACTTCTTGAGTTGCAGCAAGGGTGTGAAGGACCCTTTGGAAGTTCCAGAGGTTAGTTTTGATTAGCTTCGAGACGCCTCATTGGAAATGGGCCTCATCTCGCCTGCAGGGACAACCTCCTGGATTTTCTCGGGTTGCGGCAGGTGCTCTCGACTTGCGACGGGGACCTCAGGGACCCGCTCTGGTGGCCTCAGGAACGGTCAGTCCCCATGCGAGTTGCTCGGGGGCCTCTCGGGATTCGTCTCCCGTCGATGCCGGGGCCTAAGACCTTGTGTGGAGTCGTTGCTGGAACCTGAGGATTCCCCTCCAGTGCTGACATGGATCTTGGGGAACCTCTGGAGTCTCCCAGGGGAGTCAGTCCTCGTCTCGTGTGGGGGCATGCACATGGGCTTTCCTCTCGAACTGTAGCAGCAGTGTCGCGCTTCCCTTCGCGTGGATCAAGGGATCTGTGGCTTTCCCTCGAGGCTTTCCCACGAGGCTTTCCCACAAGGCTGTCCCAGGTGCCACTGTGGTGTGAATCGATCCTCGGCTTGAAATTCGAGGCAGTGCAGGGAAAACAGGTTTCCCAGGAATGGACTGAGACATCTGGGGAACTCTGGGAATGGTGGCACGACCCTGGATTTCCTCTCGCCTTTCCTGTGGAGAACGCCTCCTGTTCAGATGCGTGGGAACGCCAGGAATCCTTTCCCGACGACACAGGGAGAGAATCAATCCTCTCGAGCTATGAGGCGGAAACGGGGCTCCTCTGGATGTGGGCGGGACTCTCGTGTTTCCTCTCGAGTGAAGACGGGTATGTCGGGGAACTTCTTGAGTTGCAGCAAGGGTGTGAAGTACCCTTTGGAAGTTCCAGAGGTTAGGTGTGATTAGCCTCGAGACGCGCTGGGCCTCATCTCGCCTGAAGGGGAGAACCTCCTGGATTTTCTCGAGTTGCGGCAGGTGCTTTCCACGTAGGACGGGGACCACAGGGACAAGCTCTGGTGGCCTCAGGGAAGGCCAGTCCCCATGCGAGTTGCTCGGGGGCCTCTTAGGATTCCTCTCCCGTTGATGCCGGGGCCTAAGTCCTTGTGTGGAGTCGTTGCCAGAATCTGAGGATTCCTCTCCAGTGCTGACATGGATTTAGGGGTACTTCTAGAGTCTCCCCATGGGAGTCAGTCCTCGTCAGATTGGGGGCATGCACTTGGGCTTTCCTTCCGAGCTGTAGGAGCAGTGTCACGCTTCCCTTCGCGTGGATCAAGGGATCTGTGGCTTTCCCTCGAGCTTTCCCACGAGGCTTTCCCACGAGGCTTTCCCACAGGGCTGTCCCACGTGCCACCGTGGTGTGAGTCGATCCTCGGCTTGAAAGCCGAGGCAGTGCAGGGAAGAGAGGTTTCCCTGGAATGCACGGAGACATCTGGGGGACTCTGGGAATGGTGTCACGACCCTGGAATTCCTCTCGCCTTTCCTGTGGAGAGCGCCTCCTCTTGGGATGCGACGGGAACGCCGGGAAATTTTTCCCGATCACGCAGGGAAAGGATCCCTCCTCTCAAGCTAGGAGGCGGAAACGGTGCTCCTCTGGATGTGGGCGGGACTCTCGTGCTTCCTCTGGAGTGGAGACGGTATGTGGGGGAACTTCTTGAGTTGCAGCAAGGGTGTGAAGGACCCTTTGAAAGTTCCAGAGGTTAGGTGTGATTAGCCTCGAGACGCCTCAGCGGAAATGGGCCTCATCTCGCCTGGAGGGGAGAACCTCCTGGATTTTCTCGAGTTGCGGCAGGTGCTCTAGACTTACGACGGGGACTTCAGGGACCCGCTCTGGTGGCCTCAGTTAAGGTCTCTCCCCATGCGAGTTGCTCGGGGCCTCTCGGGATTCCTCTCCCGTCAATGTCGGGGCCTAAGACCTTGTGTGGAGTCGCTGCCGGAACCTGAGGATTCCTCTCCAGTGCTGACATGGATCTTGGGGTACTTCTGGAGTATCCCCTGAGGAGTGAGTCTTCGTCTCGTGTGGAGGCATGCACTTCTGCTTTCCTCCCGAGCTGTAGCAGCAATATCATGCTTCCCGTCGGGAGGATCATGGGATCAGTGGCTTTCCCTCGGTGCTTTCCCACGAGGCTTTCCCATGAGGCTTTCCCTCAGGGCTGTCCCACGTGCCACCGTGGTGTGAGTCAATCCTCGGCTTGAAAGTCGAGGCAGTGCAGGGAAAACAGGGTTTCCTGGAATGGACTGAGACATCTGGGGGACTCTGGGAATCGTGACACGACCGTGGAGTTCCTCTGGCCTTTCCTGTGCAGAGCGCCTCCACTTGAGATGCGACGGAACGCCGGGAACTCTTTCCCGACCACGCAGGGAAAGGATCCCTCCTCTCTAGCTATGAGGCGGAAACGGGGCTCCTCTGGATGTGGGCGGACTCTCGTGCTTCGTCTCGAGTGGAGACGGGTATGTCGGGAAACTTCTTGAGTTGCAGCAAGGGTGTGAAGGACCCTTTGGAAGTTCCAGATATTAGGTGTGATTATCCTCGAGACGCCTCAGCGGAAATGGGCCTCATCTCGCCTGGAGGGGAGAACCTCCTGGATTTTCTCGAGTTGTTGCAGGTGCTCTCAACTTAAGACGGGACCTCAGGGACCGCTCTGGTGGCCTCAGGAAAGGCCAGTCCCCAAGCGAGTTGCTCTGGAGCCTCTCGGGATTCCTCTCCCGTCGATGCCGGGGCCTAAGACCTTTTTGGAGTCGGGCCAACCCTGAGGATGCCTCTCTTGCTGACATGAATCTTTCCGTACTTCTGGAGTCTCGCCAGGGGAGTCATTCCTCATCTCGTGTGGGGGCATGCACCTGCCATTTCCTCACGAGCTGTAGCAGCAGTGTCACGCTTGCTGACGTGTGGATCAAGGGATCTGTCGCTTTCCATTGAGGCTTTCCCACGAGGCTTTCCAACAGGGCTGTCCACGTGCCACGGTGGTGTGAGTCGATCCTCGGCGTGGACGTCGAGGCAGTGCAGGGAAAACAGGTTCTTCCTGAATGGACTTAGAGACATCTGGGGGACTCTTAGAATGCTGGCAAGGCCTGGAGTTCCTCTCGTCTTTCCTGTTGAAAGCGCCTCCTCTTGATATGGCGACGCGAAGGCCTGGAATTCTTTCCCGAAGACGAAGGGAAAGGATCCCTCTTCTCGAGCTACGAGGCGGAAACGGGGGCTCCACTGGATGTGGGCGGGACCCTCGTCCTTCCTCTCGAGTGGAGATGGGTATGTCGGAGAACTTCTTGACTTGCAGCAAGGGTGTGAAGGACCCTTTGGAAGTTCCAGAGGTTAGTTGTGATTAGCCTCGAGACGCCTCAGCGAAATGGGCCTCATCTCGCCTGGAGGGGAGAACCTCCTGGATTTTCTCCAGTTGCGGCAGGTGCTCTCGAGTTTTCGACAGAGACCTCAGGGACCCGCTCTGGTGACCTCAGGAAAGGCCAGTCCCATGCGAGGTGCTAGGGGCCCTCTCAGGATTCCTCTCCTGTCGATGCCGGGGCCTAAGTCCTTGTGTGGAGTCGGGACCGGAACCTGAGGATTGCTCTCCAGTGCTGACATGGATCTTGGCGTACTTCTGGAGTCTCCCAAGTGGCGTCAGTCCTCGGCTCGAGTGGGGTCATGCACGTGCGCTTTCCTCCTGAGCGGTAGCAGCAGTGTCTCGCTTCCCGTCCCGTGGATCAAGGGATCTGTGGCTTTCCCTCGAGTCTTCCATGAGGCTTTCTCTCAGGGCTATTCCACTTGCCACCATGGTGTGATCGATCCTCGCGTGAAAGTCGAACCAGTGCAGGGAAAACAGGAACCTCCTTCCCCACAGTAGGGGGTACACTGTCCCTTGGTCGGGTATCTCCAGGGCACTCGCGCTGGGGGTTGCCCGTGGATATTCGGGCCTCAGGCTCCACGTGAGAAAAGCCCCAAAATGGCATTAGCTGCCAGTCCAGACGCTGGCCCTCAGGTCTCTGTCCGGAGCCTTGGGCTCCAGGCAACTCAAAGCCTCGGGGGTGGCACTCTGGGACTGCTGTAGGGAATGGACGCCAAGAGCCCACGGAGGAGTTGGGGAGGGGGCAGGGGGAAACAGAGCGAGGACAGCGAGGATCTAGGTGGAGGCGCTGGAGAGAGCGTCTGGTGTCCCAGAATGCCTCAGAGGAGCCAGAGGGGGACAGTCGAGGCCCAGGGACCTGTGGAATGTGAAAAGGCGGGAAATCCCAGAGCAAGGGGCTGGGAAAGGGGGCGTTGGTGGCCAATTCAAAGGGACCTAGGGGCGTTTCCTGGGCGGTGAGCTCCCTTGGCACTGCTGAGGGCCCTGATTGATCCACCCCGGATTGATCCCACCCCCGCTGAGAGGGAGGGCCACAAAACCAAAGCCCCGAACTGCCCGCCACCCCAACGGGGATCTTGGCGGTCCGGGCACAGCCGTGCCCGGGGAAAAGCCCACTCACTCCACGGGACTCCGTCCAGGGTCTCTGCTTGGAAAAGAGCCAGGGCGGCCCCCTCCATCTACCCACCCAAACCTTATTGACGTCAATGGGGGCGGAGCCGCCTCCCGCTTTCCAGAGTCCTGAGCTGCTGGGTCCCCACCCACTCGGCCAGCAGTCTGCAGCATGCCCGTGTGCCTCTCCCACCATGGCTTCGTCCGGCTCCTCCAGCCCCTCAAGCAGTACGTTTGCCCTCGGTCCCTGTGGTCGGATCACATCTCAGGGGATTTGCAGGTGGCCTGGGCAAGGGCTCTCGGCCAACGTGTTGACCCCCTCCCACCCGGAGAACGGCGGGGACCCATCGGCCAGGCGGCCGGGGTTCCGAGGCGTCAGGTGTGCCCAAATTCG
>NW_017204842.1:0-5505 GCF_001704415.2 Capra hircus
GGGGAAATCGGGGCTCCTCTGGATGTGGCGGGACTCTCATGCTCCTCTCGGGTGGAGACGGGTATGGGATCTTCTTGAGTTGCAGCAAGGGTGTGAAGGACCCTTTGAAGGTCCAGAGGTTAGGTGTGATTAGCCTTGAGACACCTCAGGGAAATGGTCCTCATCTCGCCTGAAGGAGAGAACCTCCTGGATTTTCTCAAGTTGCGGCAGGTGCTCTCGACCCACGACGGGGCCCTCAGGGACCCGCTCTGGTGGCCTCAGGAAAGGCCAGTCCCCAGCAAGTTGTACGGGGACCTCTCGGGATTCCTCTCCGTCGGTGCCGGGGCCAAGGCCTTGTGTGGAGTCGGTTCCGGAACCTGAGGATTTCTCTCCAGTGCTGACATGGATCTTGGGGTACTTCTGGAGTCTCCCCAGGGGAGTCAGTCCTCGTCTCGAAGTGGGGGCATGCACGTGCGCTTTCCTCCCGAGCTGTAGCAGCAGTTCACGCTTCCCTTCGCGAGGATCAAGGGATCTGTGGCTTTCCTCGAGGCTTTCCCACGAGGCTTTCCCACGAGGCTTTCCCACAGGGTTGTCCCACGTGCCACCGTGGTGTGAGTCGATCCTCGGCTTGAAAGTCGAGCAGTGCAGGGAAAACAGGTTTCCCTGGAATGGACTGAGACATCTGGGGGACTCTGGGAATGGTGGCATGACCCTGGAGTTCCTCTCGCCTTTCCTGTGGGAGAGCGCCTCCTCTTGAGATGCGACGGGAACGCCGGGCATTCTTTCCCGACCACGCAGGGAAAGGATCTCTCCTCTCGAGCAAGGAGGCGGAAACGCGGCTCCTCTGGATGTGGGCGGGACTCTCGTGACTCCTCTCGAGTGGAGACGGGTATGTCCGGGAACTTCTTGAGTTGCCAGCAAGGGTGTGAAGGACCCTTTGGAAGTTCCAGAGGTTAGGTGTGATTATCCTTGAGACGCTTCGGGAAATGGTCTCATGTCGCCTGGAGGGAGAACCTCCTGGATTTTCCTCGAGGTTGCGGCAGGTGCTCTCGACTTATGACGCGGACCTCAGGGACCGCTCTGGTGGCCTCAGGAAAGGCCAGTCCCCAGCGAGTTGGTCGGGGGCATTCTCGGCGATTCCTCTCTTGTCGATGCCAGGGCCTAAGACCTTGTGTGGAGTCGGTGAAGGAACCTGAGGATTCCTCTCCAGTGCTGACATGGATCTTGGAGTATTGCTGGAGTCTCCCCAGGGGAGTCAGTCCTCGTCTCGATTGGGGGCTTGCACTTGCCGCTTTCCTCCCGAGCTGTAGCAGCAGTGTCACGCTTCCCTTCCCTTGGATAAAGGGATCTGTGGCTTTCCCTCGAGGCTTTCCCACGAGGTTTCCCACAAGGCTTTCCCACAGGGATGTCCCACGAGCCACCGTGGTGTGAGTCGATCTTCGGCTTGAAAGTCGAGGCAGTGCAGGAAAACAGGTATCCCTGAATGGACTGAGACATCTGGGGGACTCTGGGAATGGTGGCACGACCCTGGAGTTCCTCTCGCCTTTTCCTGTGGTGAGCGCCTCACTGGAGATGCAACGGGAACCGCGGGAATTCTTTCCCGACCATGCAGGGAAAGGATCCCTCCTCTCAAGCAAGAGGCAGAAACGGGGCACCTCTGGATGTGGGCGGGACTCTCGTGCTTCCTCTCGATGTGGAGACGGGTATGTCGGGGAACTTCTTTAGTTGCAGCAAGGGTGTGATGGACCCTTTAGGAAGTTCCAGAGGTTAGGTGTGATTTACCTCGAGATGCCTCAGCGGAATGGGCCTCATCTGGCCTGGAGGGGAGAACCTCCTGGATTTTCTCGAGTTGCGGCAGGTGGTCTCGACTTACAACGGGGACCTATGGGACCCGCTCTGGTGGCCTCAGGAAAGGCCAGTCACCATGCGAGTTGTTCGGGTGCCTCTCGGTATTCCTCTCCCGTCGATGCCGGGACCTAAGACCTTGTGTGGAGTCGGTGCCAGAACCTGAGGATTCCTCTCCAGTGCTGACATGGATTTGGGGTACTTCTGGAGTCTCCCCAGGGGAGTCAGTCCTCCTCTCGAATTGGGGCATGCACGTGCGATTTCCTCTCGAGCTGTAGCAGCAGTGTCACGCTTCCCTTTGCGTGGATCCACAGATCTCTGGCTTTCCCTCGAGGCTTGCCCAGGAGGCTTTCCCACAGGGCTGTCCCGCGTGCCACCGTGGTGTGAGTCGATCCTCGGCTTGAAAGTCGAGGCAGTGCAGGGAAAACAGGTTTCCCTGGAATGGACTGAGACATCTGGGGGACTCTGGGAATGGTGGCACGGACCCTGGAGTTCCTCTCGCCTTTCCTGCTGGAGAGCGCCTCCTCTTGAGATGCAACGGAAATGCCGGGAATTCTTTGCCGACCACGAGGGCAAGGATCCCTCCTCTCTAGCTAGGAGGCGGAAACGGGCTCCTCTGGATGAGGGCGGGACTTCGTGATTCCTCTCGAGTGGAGACGGGTATGTCGGGGAACTTCTTGAGTTGCAGCAAGGGTGTGAAGGACCCTTTGGAAGTTACAGATGTTAGATGTGATTAGCCTCGAGACGCCTCAGCGGAAATGGGCCTCATATCGCCAGCAGGGGAGAACCTCCTGGATTTTCTCGAGTTGCGGCAGATGCTCTCGACTTACGACGGGGACCTCAGGGACCCGCTCTGGTGGCCTCAGGAAAGGCCAGTCCCCATGCGAGTTGGCTCGGGGGGCCTCTCGGGATTCCACTCCCGTCGATGCCGGCGTCTAAAACCTTGTGTGGAGTCGGTGCCGAACCTGAGGATTCCTCTCCAATGTTGACATGGATCTTGGGGTACTTCTGGAGTCTCCCCAGTGGAGTCAGTCCTCGTCTCGAGTGGGGGCATGGATGTGCGCTTTCCTCCCGAGCTGTAGCAGCAGCAGTGTCACGCTTCCCTTCGCGTGGATCAAGGGATCTGTGGCTTTCCCTCGAGGCTTTCCCACGAGGCTTTGCCACAGGGCTGTCCCACGTTCCACCGTGGTGTGAGTCGATCCTTGGCTTGAAAGTCGAGGCAGTGCAGGGAAAACAGTTTTCCCTGGAATGGACTGAGACATTTGGGGGACTCTGGGAATGGTGGCACGACCCTGGAGTTCCTCTCGCTTTTCCTCTGGAGATCGCCTGCTCTTGAGATGCCGAAAGGAACGCCGGGAATTCTTTCCCGACCACGCAGGGAAAGGATCCCTCCTCTCGAGCTAGGAAGCGGAACCGGGGCTCCTCTGGATGTGGGCGGGACTCTCGTGCTTCCTCTCGAGTGGAGACGGGTAAGTCGGGGAACTTCTTGAGTTGCAGCAAGGGTGTGAAGGACCCTTTGGAAGTTCCAGAGGTTTAGGTGTGATTAGCCTCTAGACGCCTCAGCGGAAATGGGCCTCATCTGGCCTGGAGGGGAGAACCTCCTGGATTTTCTCGAGTTGCCGGCAGGTGGTCTCGACTTACAACGGGGACCTATGGGACCCGCTCTGGGGCCTCAGGAAAAGGCCAGTCACCATGCGAGTTGTTCGGGCCTCTCGGATTCCTCTCCCGTCGATGCCGGGACCTAAGACCTTGTGTGGAGTCGGTGCCAGAACCTGAGGATTCCTCTCCAGTGCTGACATGGATTTGGGGTACTTCTGGAGTCTCCCCAGGGGAGTCAGTCTCCTCTCGAATTGGGGCATGCAGGTGCGATTTCCTCTCGAGCTGTAGCAGCAGTGTCACGCTTCCCTTTGCGTGGATCCACAGATCTCTGGCTTTCCCTCGAGGCTTGCCCAGGAGGCTTTTCCCACAGGGCTGTCCCCACGTGCCACCGTGGTGTGAGTCGATCCTCGGCTTGAAAGTCGAGGCAGTGCAGGGAAAACAGGTTTCCCTGGAATGGACTGAGACATCTGGGGGACTCTGGGAATGGTGGCACGACCCTGGAGTTCCTCTCGCCTTTCCTGTGGAGAGCGCCTCCTCTTGAGATGCAACGGAAATACCGGGAATTCTTTGCCGACCACGAGGGCAAGGATCCCTCCTCTCTAGCTAGGAGCGGAAACGGGGCTCCTCTGGATGAGGGCGGGACTCGTGATTCCTCTCGAGTGGAGACGGGTATGTCGGGAACTTCTTGAGTTGCAGCAAGGGTGTGAAGGACCCTTTGGAAGTTACAGATGTTAGATGTGATTAGCCTCGAGACGCCTCAGCGGAAATGGGCCTCATATCGCCAGCAGGGGAGAACCTCCTGGATTTTCTCGAGTTGCGGCAGATGCTCTCGACTTACGACGGGGACCTCAGGGACCCGCTCTGGTGGCCTCAGGAAAGGCCAGTCCCCATGCGAGTTGCTCGGGGCCTCTCAGGATTCCTCTCCCGTCTATGCCGGTGCCTAAGAACTTGTGTGGAGTCGGTGCCGGAACCTGAGCATTCCTCTCCAGTGCTGACATGGATCTTGGGGTACTTCTGGAGTCTCCCCAGGGGAGTTAGTCGTCGTCTTGAGTGGGGGCATGCAAGTGAGCTTTCCTCCCGAGCTGTAGCAGCAGTGTCACGCTTCCCTTCGCGAGGATCAAGGGATCTGTGGCTTTCCCTCAAGGCTTTCCCGCGATGCTTTCCCACGAGGCTTTCCCACAGGCTGTCCCACGTGCCACCGTGGTGTGAGTCGATCCTCGGCTTGAAAGTGGAGGCAGTGCAGGGAAAACAGGTTTCCCTGGAATGGACTGAGACATCTGGGGGACTCTGGAATGGTGGCACGACCCTGGAGTTCCCCTCGCCTTTCCTGTGTTGAGCGCCTCCTATTGAGTTGCGACGGGAATGCCGGGCATTCTTTCCCGAACAAACAGGGAAAGGATCCCTCCTCTCGAGCTAGGAGGGGAATCGGGCTCCTCTGAATGTGGGCGGGACTCTCATGCTTCCTCTCGAGTGGAGACGGGTATGTTTGGGATCTTCTTGAGTTGCAGCAAGGGTGAGAAGGACCCTTTGTAAGGTCCAGAGGTTAGGTGTGATTAGCCTTGAGACACCTCAGTGGAAATGGTCCTCATCTCGCCTGGAAGGGAGAACCTCCTGGATTTTCTCAAGTTGCGGCAGGTGCTCTCGACCCACGACGGGGCCCTCAGGGACCCGCTCGTGGCCTCAGGAAAGGCCAGTCCCCATGCAAGTTGTACGGGACCTCTCGGGATTCCTCTCCCGTCGGTGCCGGGGCCAAGGCCTTGTGTGGAGTCGGTTCCGGAACCTGAGGATTTCTCTCCAGTGCTGACATGGATCTTGGGTACTTCTGGAGTCTCCCCAGGGAGTCAAGTCCTCGTCTCGAGTGGGGCATGCACGTGCGCTTTCCTCCCGAGCTGAAGCAGCAGTTCACGCTTCCCTTCGCGAGGATCAAGGGATCTGTGGTCGGCTTTCGAGCTTTCCCACGAGGCTTTCCCACAGGTTGTCCCACGTGCCACCGTGGTGTGAGTCGATCCTCGGGCTTGAAAGTCGAGGCAGTGCAGGCGAAACAGGTTTCCCTGGAATGGACTGAGACATCTGGGGGACTCT
>NW_017204843.1:0-5504 GCF_001704415.2 Capra hircus
GTGGCATCTCAAGAGGAGGCACTCTCCACAGGAAGGCGAGAGGAACTCCAGGTTCGTGCCACCATCCAGAGACCCCAGATGTCTCAGTCCATTCCAGGGAAAACTGTTTCCCTTCAATGCTCGACGTTCAAGCCGAGGATCGACTCACACCACGGTGGCTCGTGAGACAGCCCTGTGGGAAAGCCTCGTGGGAAATCCTTGGGAAAGCTCGTGGGAAAGCCACAGATCCTTGATCCACGCGAAGGGAAGCGCGACACTGCTGCTAAAGCTCGGAGGAAAGCGCACGTGCATCCCCCCTCGAGACGAGGACTGATTCCCCTGGGAAGACTCCAGAAGTACCCCAAGATACATGTCAGCACTGGAGAGGAATCCTCAGGTTCCGACACCGACGCCACACAAGATCTTAGGCCCGGCATCGACGGGAGAGGAATCACGAGAGACCCCGAGCAACTCGCATGGGGATGGCCTTTCCTGAGGCCACCAGAGCGGGTTCCTGAACTCCCCGTCATAAGTCGAGAGCACCTGCCGCAACTCGAGAAAACCCAGGAGGTTCTCCCCTCCAGGCGAGATGAGGCCCATTTCCGTTCAGGTGTCTCGAGGCTAATCACACCTAACCTCTGGAACTTTCAAAGGGTCCTTCACACCCTTTCTGAAACTCATGAAGTTCCCCGACATACCCGTCCCACTCGAGAGGAAGCACGAGAGTCCCGCCCACATCCAGAGGAGCCCCGTTTCTGCCTCCTAGCTCGAGTGGAGGGATCCTTTCCCTGCGTGGTCGGGAAAGAATTCCTGCTGTTCCAGTCGCATCTGAAGAGGAGGCGCTCTCCACAGAATGGCGAGAGGAACTCCAGGGTCGTGCCACCATTCCCAGAGTCCCCTAGATGTCTCAGTCCATTCCAGGGAAACCTGTTTTCCCTGCACTGCCTCGACTTTCAAGCCGAGGATGAACTCACACCACAGTGGCACGAGGGACAGCCCTGTTGGAAAGCCTCGAGGGAAACCTGGTGGGAAAGCCTCGAGGGAAATCCACAGATCCCTTGATCCACGCGAAGGATGCGCGACACTGCTGCTACAGCTCCGGAGGAAAGCGCACGTGCATGCCCCCAATCGAGACGATGACTGACTCCCCTGGGGAGACTCCAGAAGTACCCCAAGATCCATGTCAACAATTGAGAGGAATCCTCAGGTTCCGGCACCGACTCCACACAAGATCTTAGGCCCCGGCATTGAAGGGAGGAATCCGAGAGGCCTACGAGCAAATTCGCATGGGGGCTTTCCTGAGTCCACCAGAGCGGGTCCTTGAGGTCCCCGTCGTAAGTCGAGAGCACCTGCCGCAACTCGAGAAACTCCAGGAGGTTCTCCCCTCCAGGCGAGATGAGGCCCTTTTCCCCTGATGCGTCTCGAGTCTAATCACACCTAACCTCTGGAACTTCCAAAGGGTCCTTCACACCCTTGCTGCAACTCAAGAGGTTCCCTGATATACCCGTCTCCACTCGAGAGGAAGCAGGAGAGTCCCACCCACATCCAGAGGAGCCACTTTTCCGCCTCCTAGCTCGAGAGGGAGGGATCCTTTCCCTGTGTGGTCGGGAAAGAATTCCCCGGCGTTCCCGGTCGCATCTCAAGAGGAGGCGCTCCTCCACAGTAAAGATGAGAGGAACTCCAGGGTCGTGCCACCATTCCCAGAGTCCCCCAGATGTCTTAGTCCATTCAGGGAAACCTGTTTTCCCTGCACTGCCTTGACTTTCAAGCGGAGGATCGACTCACACCACGTTGGCACGTGGGACAGCCCTGTGGGACAGCCTCGTGGGAAATGCTCGTGGAAAGCCTCAAGCGAAAGCCACAGATCCCTTGATCCACGCCTATGGAAGCGTGACACTGCTGCTACAGCTCGGGAGGAAAGCGCACGTGCATGCCCCCACTGGAGACCGAGGACTGACTCCCCTTGGGGAGACTCCAGAAGTACCCCAAGATATATGTCAGCACTGGAGAGGAATCCTCAGGTTCCGGCACCGACTCCACACAAGGTCTTAGGCCCCGGCATCGACGGGAGAGGAATCCCGAGAAGTCCCTGAGCAACGGGCATGGGGACTGGATTTTCCTGAGTCCACCAGAGCGGGTCCCTGAGGTCCCCGGTCTTAAGTCGAGAGCACCTGCCGCAACTCGAGAAAAATCCAGGAGGTTCTCCCCTCCAGGCGAGATGAGGCCCATTTCCGATCAGGCATCTCGAGGCTAATCACACCTAACTTCTGGAACTTCCAAAGGGTCCTTCACACGCTTGCTGCAACTCAAGAAGTTCCCCGACATACCCATCTCCATTCGAGAGGAAGCTCGGAGAGTCCCGCCCAAATCCAGAGGAGCCCCATTTCAGCCTCAGAGCTCCAGAGGAGGAATCCTTTCCCTGCATGGTCGGGAAAGGAATTCCCGGCGTTTCCATCGCTTCTCAAGAGGAGGCGCTCTCCACAGGAAAGGCGAGAGGAACTCCAGGGTCGGGCCACCATTTCCAGAGTCCCCCAGATGTCTCAGTCCATTCCAGGGAAACCAGCATTCCCTGCATTGCCTCGACTTTCAAGACGAGGATCGACTCACACCACAGTGGCACGTGGGACAGCCCTGTGGGAAAGCCTCGTGGGAAAGCCACGTGGGAAAGCCTCGAGGGAAAGCCACAGATCCCTTGATACACTCGAAGGGAAGGGCGACACTGCTGCTAGAGCGAGAGGAAAGGGCACGTGCATGCACCCACTCGAGACGAGGGCTGACTCCCCTGGGGAGACTCCAGAAGTACCCCAAGATCCATGTCAGCACTGGAGAGGAATCCTCAGGTTCCAGCACCAACTCCACACTAGATCTTAGGCCCCGGATTCGACGGGAGCAGAATCCCAAGAGGCCCCCGAGGAACTCGCATGGGGACTGGCCTTTACTGAGGCCACCAGAGCGGGTCCATGAGGTCCCCGTCGCAAGTCGAGCGCACCTGCCGCAACTCGAGAAAATCCAGGAGGTTCTCCCCTCCAGGCGAGATGAGGCCCATTTGTGCTGAGGCGTCTCGAGGCTAATCAGACCTAACCTCTGGAACTTCCAAAGGGTCCTTCACAACCTTTCTGCAAACCAAGAAGTTGCCCGACATACCGGTCTCCACTCGAGAGGAAGCACGAGAGTCCCGCCCACATCCAAAGGAGCCCCGTTTCCGCCTGCTAGCTCGAGGGGAGGGATCCTTTCCCTGCTGTGGTCGGGAAAGAATTCCCGGCATTCCCGTCGCATCTCAAGACGAGGCGCTCACACAGGAAAGGCTAGCGGAACTCCAGGGTCGTGCCACATTCCCAGGGTCCCCAAGATGTCTCTGTCCATTCCAGGGAAACCTGTTTTCCTTGCACTGCCTCGACTTTCAAGCCGAGGATCGACTCACACCACGATGGCACGTGGGACATCCATGTGGGAAAGCCTCTTGGGAAGGCCTCGTGGGAAAGCCTCGAGGTAAAGCCCCTGATCCCTTGATCCACGCGAAGGGAAGCGTGACATTGCTGCTACAGCTCGGGAGGAAAGCGCACGTGCAAGCCCCTACTCGAGACAAGGACTGACTCCGCTGAGGAAACTCCAGAAGTACCCCAAGATCCATGTCGGCACTGGAGAGGAATCCTCAGGTTCCGGCACTGACTCCACACAAGGTCTTAGGATCCAGCTTCAACGGGAGAGGAATCCGAGAGGCCCGCGAGCAACTCGCATGGGACTGGCCTTTCCTGAGGCCACCAGAGCGGGTCCCTGAGGTCCCCGTCGTAAGTCGAGAGAACCTGCCACAACCAGAGAAACTCCAGGTGGTTCTCCCCTCCAGGCGAGATGAGGCCCATTTCACCTGAGGCGTTTCGAGGCTAATCACACCTAACCTCTGGAACTTACAAAGGGTTCCCTCAATCCCTTACTGCAACTCGAGAAGTTACCCGGCATACCCGTCTCCACTCGAGAGGAAGCACGAGAGTCCCGCCCATATCCAGAGGAGCCCCATTTCCCCCTCATAGCTCGAGAGAAGTGATCCTTTCCCTGCGTGGTCGGGAACGAATTCCTGGCATTCCCGTCGCATCTCAAGAGGAGGCGCTCTCCACAGGAAAGGAGAGAGGAACTCCAGGGTCGTGCCACCATACCCAGAGTCCCCCAGATGTCTCAGTCCATTCCAGGGAAACCTGTTTTCCCTGCACTGCTTCGACTTTCAAGCCGAGGATCGACTGACACCACGGTGGCACGTGGGACAGCCCTGTAGGAAAGCCTCGTGGGAAAGCCTCGTGGGAAAGCCACAGATTCCTTGATCCACGCGAAGGGAAGAGCGACACTGCTGCTACAGCTCGGAAGGAAAGCGCACGTGCATGCCCCCACTCGAGACGAAGACTGACTCACCTGGTGAGACACCAAGAAGTACCCCAAAATCCATGTCAGAACTGGAGAGGAATTCTCAGGTTCAGGCACCGACTCCATTCAAGGTCTTACGCCCCGGCATCGACGGGAGAGGAATACTGAGAGGCCCCCGAGCAACTCGCATGTGGACTGGCCTTTCCTGAGGCCACCAGAGCGTGTCCCTGAGGTCCCCGTCGTAAGTTTAGAGCACCTGCCGTACCTCGAGAAAATCCAGGAGGTTCTCCCCTCCAGGCGAGATGAGGCCCATTTCGCTGGTGCGTCACGAGGCTAATCACATCTAACCTCTGGAACTTCCAAAGGGTCTTCACACCCTTGCTGCAACTCAAGAAGTTCCCCGATATACCCGTCTCCACTCGAGAGGAAGCACGAGAGTCCCGCCACATCCAGAGGAGCCCCGTTTCCGCCTCCTAGCTCGAGAGGAGGGATCCTTTCCCTGCGTGGTCGGGAAAGAATTCCCGGCGTTCCCGTGGCATCTCAAGAGGAGGCACTCTCCACAGGAAAGGCGAGAGGAACTCCAGGTTCGTGCCACCATTCCCAGAGACCCCAGATGTCTCAGTCCATTCCAGGGAAAACTGTTTCCCTTCAATGCCTCGACGTTCAAGCCGAGGATCGACTCACACCACGGTGGCTCGTGGAGAAGCCCTGTGGGAAAGCCTCGTGGGAAATCCTTGAGGGAAAGCCTCGTGGGAAAGCCACAGATCCCTTGATCCACGCGAAGGGAAGCGCGACACTGCTGCTAAAGCTCGGGAGGAAAGCGCACGTGCATCCCCCCCTCGAGACGAGGACTGACTCCCCTGGGAAGACTCCAGAAGTACCCCAAGATACATGTCAGCACTGGAGAGGAATCCTCAGGTTCCGACACCGACGCCACACAAGATCTTAGCCCCGGCATCGACGGGAGAGGAATCACGAGAGACCCCGAGCAACTCGCATGGGGACTGGCCTTTCCTGAGGCCACCAGAGCGGGTTCCTGAACTCCCCGTCATAAGTCGAGAGCACCTGCCGCAACTCGAGAAAACCCAGGAGGTTCTCCCCTCCAGGCGAGATGAGGCCCATTTCCGTTCAGGTGTCTCGAGGCTAATCACACCTAACCTCTGGAACTTTCA
>NW_017204844.1:0-5504 GCF_001704415.2 Capra hircus
GTTTCCGCCTCCTAGCTGAGAGGAGGGATCCTTTCCCTGCGTGGTCGGGAAAGAATTCCCGGCATTCCGTCGCATCTCAAGAGGAGGCGCTCTCCACTGGAAGGCGAGAGGAACTCCCGGGTCTTGCACCATTCCCAGAGTCTCGCAGATGTCTAAGTCCATTCCAGGGAAATCTGTTTTCCCTCGATTGCCGCGACTTTCAAGCCGAGGATCGACTCACACCACGGTGGCACGTGGGACAGCCCTGTGAGAAAGCCTTCTGGGAAAGCCTCGTGGGAGAGCCTCAAGGGAAAGGCACAGATCCCTTGATCCAGGCGAAGGGAAGCGTGACACTGCTGCTACAGCTCGGGAGGAAAGCGCACGTGCATGCCCCACTCGAGACGAGGACTGACTCCCCTGGGGAGACTCCAGAAATACCCCAAGATCCATGTCAGCACTGGAGAGGAATCCTCAGGTTCCGGCACCGTCTCCACACAAGGTTTTAGGCCCCGGCATCTACGGGAGAAGAATCCCGAGAGGCCCCCGAGCAACTCGCTTGGGGACTGGCCTTTCCTGAGGCCACCAGAGCGGGTCCCTGAGGTCCCGTCGTAAGTCGAGAGCACCTGCCGCAACTTGAGAACATCCAGGAGGTTCTCCCCCAGGCGAGATGAGGCCCATTTCCGCTGAGGCGTCTCGAGGCTAATCACACCTAACCTTTGGAACTTCCAAAGGACCCTTCACACCCCTTGCTGCAACTCAAGAAGTTCCCCGACATACCCGTCTCCACTCGAGAGGAAGCACCAGAGACCCGCCCACATCCAGAGGAGCCCCGTTTCCGCCTCCTAGCTCGAGAGGAGGGATCCTTTCCCTGCGTGGTCGGGAAAGAATTCCGGGCGTTCCTGTCGCATCTCAAGAGGAGGTGCTCTCCACAGGAAAGGCGAGAGGAACTCCAGGGTCGTGCCACCATTCCCAGAGTCCCCCAGATGTCTTAGTCCATTTCAGGGAAACCTGATTTCCCTGCACTGCCTCGAATTTCTAGCCGAGGATCGACTCACACCACGATGGCACGTGGGACAGCACTGTGGGAAAGCCTCGTGGGAAAGCCTCGAGGGAAAGCCACAGATCCCTTGATCCACGCGAAGGGAAGCGTTGCACTGCTGCTACAGCTCGGGAGGAAAGCGCACGTTCATGCCCCCACACAAGACGACGACTAACTCCCCTGGGGAGACTTCAGAAGTACCCCAAGATCCATGTCAGCACTGGAGAGGAAACCTCAGGTTCCGGCACCGACTCCACACAGGGTCTTAGGCCCGGCATCGACGGGAGAGGAATCCCGAGAGGCCCCAGAGCAACTCGCATGGGGACTGGCCTTTCCTGAGGCCACCCAGAGCGGTCCCTGAGGTCCCCGTAGTAAGTCAAGAGCACCTGCCGCAACTCGAGAAAATCCAGGAGGTTCTCCCCTCCAGGCGAGATGAGGCCCTTTTCCTCTGAGGCGTCTCGAGGCTAACCATACCTAACATCTGGAACTTCCAAAGGTCCTTCACACCCTTGCTGCAACTCAAGAAGTTCCCCGACATACCTGACTCCACTCGAGAGGAAGCACGAGAATCCCGCCCACATCCAGAGGAGCCCCGTTTCCGCCTCATACCTCGAGGTCAGGTATCCTTTCCCTGCATGTTCGGGAAAGAATTCCCGGTGTTCCCGTCGCATCTCATGAGGAGGCGCTCTCCACAGGAAAGGCGGAGGAACTCCAGGGTCATGCCACCATTCCAAGAGTCCCCCAGATATCTCAGTCTGCCGGGGTCCAGCCCCGCTGGATCCAGGGAATTCGACGGATGGACGGCGTTGTCGTGGAAAGTCTTTTTTATTTATTAATGTAAGATTAGATTAAGAAATTATAGTGTAGTAAGAAGATTAACTGGAGGAAAAGGGCTGAATATCTTGGTTTACGTGGAAGGCCAATAAAATTCCAGACAAAGAATTTTCACCATCTACGTTGGGCCACCAGCCCCTGCTTGAATATCTAAGGGTGCCTCACCTTAAGCTCCCTTTCGTGCAGGTCTTAACAGCCAGGCAAGTAAGTAGACCTGGCGAGCCTCCGCGCCCCTGGTGGAGATTCAGCCTGAAGTTAAAGTAAAAAGCAGAGAGAAGGAAAGGGAGAGAAAGAAGAAAGAGAGAAAAAGACACGGGGGGAGCCTGAGTCTCAAGAAACCAGGCCGAGAGACTAGTTCGAGAAACTGGTCCGAGAAACTGGCCCCATCCTTTATTGTTCATAAAGCCTTTTATACTTTTGATAAAACATGGAGTTCAATGGGTAACACAAAATTATGTAGCGTTTGCACCCCAGACTCTTTCTGTACATCATTTTGTATACAAAAGGTCTCTGGTGATTTACATTATCTTCTGGCCAAGAGGCTTGTTAAACACTTTTTGGCTCTCTTCCTTAATGAATGTTAATTTTGTTTCCTCTGAAGTGTTTTTCTTTAATCTGCATTTCCTTAAAGCATTAAAGTTACATCTCTATAAAACAAAGGTGCAGTGGGTTATAACAAAGAAGGTACTTAACTCAAAGATCTAATGTTCTAATACCAGGTCTACTACTTGTTTTTTTAATATACCAACTCTATCTAAAAATAAAGGATATGAAAATTTAGCAGCAAGCATTGACCCAAAAAATGAAACTTTTAATCAGTCCTATTATAAAGATTTTGACTCCTCGGATGCCCCTACATTCCTAGGATGCTTTAAAGCTTCCTGTGCCTCCTGGGGAAAGGAGGCCTCAAACAATCACATGCCCAGCTGTACGAGTCCTGCAGGCAGGCTAGAAAGCATTCAGAGGGGTTTTTGGATTGAAACACTCTTTCAAATGCTGAAGACTAAAGCCCTGAATTGACTTTTTCCAGAAAATGTCAGAAGAGTGGAAAAGCAGAGCAAAAAAGCCGGCAGATTTTTGTTGGGGTATGTGCGTAGGAACTTCCAGAGGGTCCCTGAAGTCTGAACACACCATGCCTATGTCAGCTTTTCTTCCTCATGACGTTATCACGGACGGGAGTCCTCATACTGGCTCCCAGCATCAGTCCAATCCAGAGGAACCTGTTTTCCTGCACTGCCTCGACTTTCACGCTGAGGATCAACTCACACCACGGTGGCACGAGGAAAGCCCTGTGAGAAAGCCTCGTGGGAAAGCCTCCAGGGAAAGCCACAGATCCCTTGATCCACACGACGGGAAGCGTGACCCTGCTGCTACAGCTCGGGAGGAAAGCACACGTGCGTGCCCTCACTTGAGAGGAGGATTGACTCTCCAGGGGAGACTCCAGAAGAACCCCAATATCCATGTCAGCACTGCAGAGGAAACCTCAGGTTCCGGCCCCGAACCACACAAGTTGTTCGGCCCGGGCATCAACAGGAGAGTTATCAAGAGAAGCCCCCCAGCATCTGGCATGGGGACTGGCCTTTGATGAAGCCACCAGAGCGGGTCCCTGACGTCCCCGTCGTAAGTCGGGAGCACCTGCCGCAACTCGAGAAAATCCAGGAGGTTCTCCCCTCCAGGCGAGATGAGGCCCATTTCCAATGAGGTGTCTCGAGGCTAATTACATCTAATCTCTGGAACTTCCAAAGGGTCCTTCACACCCTTGCTGCAACTCAAGAAGTTCCCCGACATTCCATCTCCACTCGAGAGGAAACACGAGGGTCCTGCCCAATCCAGAGTAGCCCGTTTCATCCTCCTAGCTAGAGATGAGGGATCCTTTCCCTGCTTGGTCGGGAAAGAACTTCCGGCATTCCCGTCGCATCTCAGGTGGAGGCGCTCTCCACAGGAAGGGAGAGAGGAACTCCATGGTCGTGCCACCATTTCAAGCGTCCCCAGATGTCTCAGTCCATTCAGAGGATCTTGTTTTTACAGAGTGCCTAAACTTTCATGCCGAGGATCGCCTCACACCACGGTGGCACGGGGGACAGCCCTGTGGGAAAGCCTCGTGGGAAAGCCTCTAGGAAAAGCCTAGAGGAAAAGCCACAGATCCATTGATCCACGCGACGGGAAGCATGACACTGCTGCTACAGCTCGGGGAGGAAGGGGCATGCGCATGCCCCCACTCGAGACGAGGACTGATTCCCCTTGGGAGACTTCAGAAGTATCCCAAAAACATGTCAGCACTGGAGAGGAATACTCAGGTTCTGGCCCCCACTCCACACAAGGTCTTGGGCCCCGGCATCTACGGTGAGGAATCCCGAGAGGCCCTCTAGCAACTCACATGGGAACTGGTCTTTCCTAAGGCCAACAGAACGGGTCCCTGAGGTCCCCGTCGTAAGTCGAGAGCACCTGCCACAACTCGAGAAAATGAAGGAGATTCTCCCTTCAGGCGAGATGAAGCCCATTTCCACTGAGACGTCTCGAGGCTAATCACACCTAACCTCTGGAACTTCCAAAGGGTCCTTCACACCATAGCTGCAACTCAAGAAGTTCCACGAGAGACCCGTCGCCACTCCATAGGAATCACCAGGGTACCACCCACATCCAGAGGAGCCCCAATTCCCCCTCCTAGCTCAATGTGAGGGATCCTTTCCCTGATTGGCCGGGAAAGAATTCCTGTCGTACCTGTCGCATCTCAAGAGGAGGCACGCTCCACAAGAAAGGTGAGAGGAACTCCAGGGTCGTTCCACCATTCCAAGAGTCCCCCCAGATGTCTCAGTCCTTTCCAGAGGAACTTGTTTACCCCTGCACTGCCTCGACGTTCACGGGAGGACCGGACACACACGATGGTGGCACGTGGGACAGCCCTGTGGGAAAGCCTCGTGGGAAAGCCTCGAGGGAAAACAAGAAACCCCTTGATCAACCCCCGGGAAAATTGACTCTGCTCCTAATGCTCGGAGAAAAAGCGCACGTGCATGCCCCATTGGAGACGAAGATGACTCCCCTGTGGAGACTCCAGTAGTACCCCAAGATCCATGTTAAGCACTGGAGAGGAAACCTCAGGTTCGGGCACCGACTCCAAACAAGGTCTTAGGCCCCGTCATCGACCGGAGAGGAATCCCGAGAGGCCCCTTAGCAACTCGCAAGTAGACTGGCATTTCCTGAGTGGACCAGAGCGGGTTACATAAGTCCCGGTCGTAACTGGAGAGCACTGCTGAAACTCGAGAAAATCCAGGAGGTTCTCCCCTGCAGGCGAGATGAGGCCCATTTCCGCTGAGGCGTCTCGAGTCTAATCACACCTAACCTCTGGAACTTCCAAAAGGGTCCATCACACCCTGCTGCAACTCAAGAAGTTCCCCGACATACCCGTCTCCACACGAGAGGAAGCACCAGAGAGACCCGCCCACATCCAGAGGAGCCCCGTTTCCGCCCTCCTAGCTCGAGAGGAGGGATCCTTTCCCTGCGTAGACAGGAAAGAATTCCTGGCGTTCCTGGCGCATCTCAAGAGGAGGCGCTCTCCACAGGAAAGGCGAGAGGAACTCCAGGGTCGTGCCACCATTCCAGAGTCCCCAGATGTCTCAGTCCATTTCAGGGAAACCTGATTTTCCTGCACTGC
>NW_017204845.1:0-18608 GCF_001704415.2 Capra hircus
AGCCCGAGGAAAACCACTGATCCCTTGATCCACGGGAGGGAAGCGTGACACTGCTGCTGCAGCTCGGGAGGAAAGCGCACGTGCATGCCCCACTTGAGACGAGGACTGACTCCCCTGGGGAGACTCCAGAAGTACCCCAAGATCCATGTCAGCACTGGAGAGGAATCCTCAGGTTCCGGCCCGACTCCACACAAGGTCTTAAGCCCGGCATGGACGGCAGAGAAATCCCGAGAGGCCCCGAGCAACTCGCATGGGGACTGGCCTTTCCTGAGGCCACCAGAGCGGGTCCCTGAGGTCCCCGTCGTAAGTCGAGAGCACCTGCCGCAACTAGAAAAATCCAGGAGGTTCTCCCCTCAGGCGAGATGAGGCCCATTTTCTGCTGAGGCGTCTCGAGGCTAATCACACCTAACCTCTGGAACTTCCAAAGGGTCCTTCACACCCTTGCTGCAACTCAAGAAGTTCCCCGACATTCCCGTCTCCACTCGAGAGGAAGCACGAGACTCCGCCCACATCCAGAGGAGCCCGTTTCCGCCTCCTAGCTCGAGAGGAGGGATCCTTTCCCTGCGTGGTCGGGAAGAATTCCCGGCGTTCCGTCGCATCTCAAAAGGAGGCGCTCTCCACAGGAAAGGCGAGAGGAACTCCGGGTCGTGCCACCATTTCCAGAGTCCCCAGATGTCTCAGTCCATTCCAGGGAAACTGTTTTCCCTGATTACCTCGACTTTCAAGCCGAGGATCGACTCACACCACGGTGGCACGTGGACAGCCCTGTGGGAAAGGAAGCCTCGTGGGAAGCCTCAAGGGAAAGCCAAGATCACTTGATCCACGCGACAGGAAACGTGACACTGCTGCTACAGCTCGGGAGGAAAGCGCACGTGCATGCCCCACTGGAGACGAGGACTGACTCCCTTGGAGAACTCCAGAAGTACCCAAGATCCGTATCAGCACTGGAGAGGAATCCTCAGGTTCGGCACCGACTCCACACAAGGTCTTAGGCCCCGGCATCGACGGAGAGGAATCCCGAGAGGCCCCAGAGCAACTCGCATGGGGACTGGCCTTTCCTGAGGCCACCAGAGCGGGTCCCTGAGGGGCCCGTCGTAAGTCGAGAGCACCTGCCTGCAACTCGAGAAAATCCAGGAGGTTCTCCCTCCAGGCGAGATGAGGCCCATTTAGCTGAGGCGTCTCGAGGCTAATCTCACCTAACCTCTGGAACTTCCAAAGGGTCTTCACACCCTTGCTGCAACTCAAACAAGTTCCCCGACATACCCATCTCCACTCGAGAGGAAGAACGAGAGTCCCGCCCACATCCAGAGGAGCCCGTTTCCGCCCCTAGCTCGAGAGGTGGGATCCTTTCCCTGCGTGGTCGGGAAAGAATTCCCGGCCTTCCCGTCGCATCTCAAGGAGGGCTCTCACAGGAAAGGCGAGAGGAACTCCAGGGTCGTGCCACATTCCCAGAGTCCCCCAGATGTCTCAGTCCATTCCAGGGAAACCTGGTTTCCCTGCACTGCCTCGACGTTCACGCGGAGGATCGACTCACACCACGGTGGCACGTGGGACAGCCCTGTGGGAAAGCCTCGTGGGAAAGCCTCGAGGAAAACAAGAAACCCCTTGATCAACCCAACGGGAAAATTGACTCTGCTCCTAATGCTCGGAGAAAAGCGCACGTGCATGCCCCCATTGGAGACGAAGATGACTCCCCTGTGGAGGCTCCAGTAGTACCCCAAGATCCATGTTAGCACTGGAGAGGAAACCTCAGGTTCGGGCACCGACTCCAAACAAGGTCTTAGGCCCCGTCATCGACCGGAGAGGAATCCGAGAGGCCCCTTAGCAACTCGCAGGACTGGCATTTCCTGAGTGGACCAGAGCGGGTTACATAAGTCCCGTCGTAACTGGAGAGCACCTGCTGAAACTCGAGAAAATCCAGGAGGTTCTCCCCTGCAGGCGAGATGAGGCCCATTTCCGCTGAGGCGTCTCGAGGCTAATCACACCTAACCTCTGGAACTTCCAAAGGGTCCTTCACACCCTTGCTGCAACTCAAGAAGTTCCCCGACATACCCGTCTCCACACGAGAGGAAGCACCAGAGACCCGCCCACATCCAGAGGAGCCCCGTTTCCGCCTCCTAGCTCGAGAGGAGGGATCCTTTCCCTGCGTAGTCAGGAAAGAATTCCTGGCGTTCCTGGCGCATCTCAAGAGGAGGCGCTCTCCACAGGAAAGGCGAGAGGAACTCCAGGGTCGTGCCACCATTCCCAGAGTCCCCAGATGTCTCAGTCCATTTTCAGGGAAACCTGATTTCCCTGCACTGCCTCGAATTTCTAGCCGAAGATCGACTCACACCACGATGGCACATGAAACAGCCCTGTGGGAAAGCCTCGTGGGAAAGCCAGGAGGGAAAGCCACAGATCCCTTGATCCATGCAAAGGGAAGCGTGACACTGCTGCTACAGCTCGGGAGGAAAGCGCACGTTCATGCCCCACACAAGACGACGACTAACTCCCCTGGGAGACTCCAGAAGTACCCCAAGATCCATGTCCACACTGGAGAGGAATCCTCAGGTTCCGGCACCGACTCCACACAAGGTCTTAGGCCCCGGCATCGAAGGGAGAGGAATCCTGAGACCCCGAGCAACTCGCATGGCGCCTGGCCTTTCCTGAGGCCACCAGAGCGGTCCCTGAGGTCCCCGTCGTAAGTCGAGAGCACCTGCCGCAACTAGAGAAAATCCATTAGGTTCTCCCTCCAGGCGAGATGAGGCCCATTTCCGCTGAGGCGTCTCGACGCTAATCACACCTAACCTCTGGAACTTCCAAAGGGTCCTTCACACCCTAGCTGCAACTCAAGAGGTTCCACGAGAGACCCGTCGCCACTCCATAGGAATCAACAGGGTACCACCCACATCCAGAGGAGCCCCAATTCCCCCTCCTGGCTCAAGATGAGGGATCCTTTCCCTGATTGGCCGGGAAAAATTCCTGTCGTACCTGTCGCATCTCAAGAGGAGGCACGCTCCACAAGAAAGGTGAGAGGAACTCCAGGGTCGTTCCACCATTCCAAGAGTCCCCCAGATGTCTCAGTCCTTTCCAGAGGAACTTGTTTACCCTGCACTGCCTCGACGTTCACGCGGAGGACCGACTCACACGATGGTGGCACGTGGGACAGCCCTGTGGAAAGCCTCGTGGGAAAGCCTCGTGGGAAAGCCTCGTGGGAAAGCCTCGAGGGAAAGCCACAGATCCCTTGATCCACGCGAAGGGAAGCGTGACAGTTCTGCTACAGCGGGAGGAAAGCGAACGTGCATGCCCCCTCGAGACGAGGACTGACTCCCCTGGGGAGACTCCAGAAGTACCGCAAGATGCATGTCAGCACTGGAGAGGAATCCTCAGGTTCCGGCACCGACTCCACACAAGGTCTTAGGCCCCGGCGTCGAAGGGAGAGGAATCCCGAGAGGCCCCCGAGCAACTCGCATGGGGACTGGCCTTTCCTGAGGACACCAGAGCGGGTCCCTGAGGTCCCGTCGTAAGTCGAAAGCACCAGCCGCAACTCGAGAAAATCCAGGAGGTTCTCCCCTCCAGGCGAGATGAGGCCCTTTTCCTCTGAGGCGTCTGGAGGCTAATCATACCTAACCTCTGGAACTTCCAAAGGGTCCTTCACACACTTGCTACAACTCAAGAAGTTCCCCAACATACCTGACTCCACTCGAGAGGAAGCACGAGAGTCCCGCCCACATGCAGAGGAGCCCCGTTTCCGCCTCGTACCTCGCGGTCAGGTATCCTTTCCTTGTATGTTCCGGAAAGAATTCCCGGTGTTCCCGTCGCATCTCATGAGGAGGCGCTCTCCACAGGAAAGGCGAGAGAAACTCCAGTGTCGTGACATCATTCCAAGAGTCCCCCAGATAGCTCAGTGTGCCGGTGTCCAGGCCCGCTGCATCCAGGGAATTCGACGGATGGAGTTGACGTGGAAAGTCTTGTGTATTTATTAATGTAAGATTAGATTAAGAAATTATAGGGTAGTAAGAAGATTAACTGGAGGAAAAAGGCTGAATAGCTAGGTTTACGCGGAAGGCCAATAAAATTCCCGACAAGGAATTTTCTGGCGGACTCTGGGAATGGTGGCACGACCCTCGAGTTCATCTTGCCTTTCCTGTGGAGAGCGCCTCCTCTTGAGATGCGCCGGGAACGCCGGGAATTCTTTCCCGACCACGCAGGGAAAGGATCCCTCCTCTGGATCTATCAGGCCGAAACGGGGCTCCTCTGGATGTGGGCGGGACTCTCGTGCTTCCTCTCGAGTGGAGACGGGTATGTCGGGGAACTTCATGAGTTGCAGCAAGGGTGTGAAGGACCCTTTGGAAGTTCCAAAGGTTAGGTGTGATTAGCCTCGAGACGCCTCAGCGGAAATGGGCCTCATCTCGCCTGGAGGGGAGAACCTCCTGGATTTTCTCGAGTTGCGGCAGGTGCTCTCGACTTACGACGGGGACCTCATGGACCCTCTCTGGTGGCCTCAGGAAAGGCCAGTCCCCATGCGAGTTGCTCGGGGCCTCTCGGGATTCCTCTCCCGGCGATGCCGGGGCCTAAGACCTTGTGTGGAGTCGGTGCCGGAACCTGAGGTTTCCTCTCCGTACTGACATGGACCTTGGGGTACTTCTGGAGTCTCCCCAGGGGAGTCAGTCCTCATCTCGAGTGGGGCATGCACGTGCGCTTTCCTCCCGAGCTGTTCAGTGTCACACTTCCCTTCGTGTGGATCAAGGGATCTGTGGCTTTCCCTCGAGGCTTTCCACGAGGCTTTCCAAAGAGGCTTTCCACATGGCTGTCCCACGTGCCACCCTGGTGTGAGTCGATCCTGGCTTGAAAGTCGAGGCAGTGCAGGGAAAACAGGTTTCCCTGGAATGGACTGAGACATCGGGGGACTCTGGGAATGGTGGCACGACCCTGGAGTTCCTCTCGCCTTTCCTGTGGAGAGCGCCTCCTCTTGAGATGCGAAGGGAACGCAGGGATTTCTTTCCCGACCACGCAGGGAAAGGATCCCTCCTCTCGAGCTAGGAGGCAGAAACGGGCTCCTCTGGATGTGGGCGGGACTCTCGTGCTTCCTCTCGAGTGGAGACGGGTATGTCGGGGATCTTCCTGAGTTGCAGTAAGGGTGTGAAGGACCCTTTGGAAGTTCCAGAGGTTAGGTGTGATTAGTCTCGAGACGCCTCAGCGGAAATGGGCCTCATCTCGCCTGGAGGGGAGAACCTCCTGGATTTTCTCGAGTTGAGGCAGGTGCTCTCGACTTACGGGGACCTCAGGGACCTGCTGGTGGCCTCAGGAAAGGCCAGTCCCCATGCGAGTTCCTCGGGGGCCTCTCGGGATTCCTCTCCCCTCGATGCCGGGGCCTAAGATCTTGTGTGGAGTCGGTGCCGGAACCTGAGCATTCCTCTCCAGTGCTGACATGGATCTTGGGTACTTCTGGAGACTACCAGGGAGTCAGTCCTCGTCTCGTGTGGGGCATGCACGTGGGCTTTCTTCCGAGATTTAGCAGCAGTGTCACGCTTCCCTTCGCGTGGATCAAGGGATCTGTGGCTTTCCCTCAAGGCTTTCCCACGAGGCTTTCCACGAGCTTTCCCACAGGGCTCTCCCACGTGCCACCGTGGTGTGAGTCGATACTCAGCTGAAAGTCGAAGCAGTGCAGGGAAAACAGGTTTCCCTGGAATGGACTGAGACATCTGGGGGACTCTGGAATGGTGGCACGACCCTGGAGTTCCTCTCGCCTTTCCTGTGGAGAGCGCCTCCTCTTGAGATTCGACAGAAACGCGGGAATTCTTTCCCGACCACGCAGGGAAAGGATCCCTCCTCTCGAGCTAGGAGGCGGAAACGGGGCTCCTCTGGATGTGGGCGGGACTCTCGTGCTTCCTCTCGAGTGGAGACGGGTATGTCGGGGAACTTCTTGAGTTGCAACAAGGGTGAAGGACCCTTTCGAAGTTCCAGAGGTTAGTGTGATTAGCCTCGAGACGCCTCAGCGGAAATGGGCCTCATCTCGCCTGAGGGGAGAACCTCCTGGATTTTCTCGAGTTGCGGCAGGTGCTCTCGACTTACGACGGGGACCTCAGGGACCCGCTCTGGTGGCCTCAGGAAAGGCCAGTCCCCATGCGAGTTGCTCGGGGCCTCTCGGGATTCCTCACCCGTGATGCGGGGCCTAAGTCCTTGTGTGGAGTCGGTGCCGGAACCTGAGATTCTCTCCAGTGCTGACATGGATCTTGGGTACTTCTGGAGTCTCCCCAGGGAGTCAGTCCTCGTCTCGAGTGGGGCATGCACGTGCGTTTTCCTCCCGAGCTGTAGCAGCAGTGTCAGCTTCCCTTCTCGTGGATCAAGGGATCTGTGGCTTTCCCTCGAGGCTTTCCCACAGGCCCACGAGGCTTTCCCACAGGGCTGTCCCACGTGCCACCATGGTGTGAGTCGATCCTCGGCTTGAAAGTCGAGGCAGTGCAGGGAAAACAGGTTTCCCTGGAATGGACTGAGACATCTGGGGGACTCTGGGAATGTGGCACGACCCTGGAGTTCCTCTCGCCTTTCCTGTGGAGAGCGCCTCCTCTTGAGATGCGACGGGAACGCGGGAATTCTTTCCCGACCACGCAGGGAAAGGATCCCTCCTCTCGAGCTAGGAGGCGAAAAGGGCTCCTCTGGATGTGGCGGGACTCTCGTGCTTCCTCTCGAGTGGAGACGGGGTTTGTTGGGGAACTTCTTGAGTTGCAGCAAGGGTGTGAAGGACCCTTGGAAGTTCCAGAGGTTAGTGTGATTAGCCTCGAGACGCCTCAGCAGAAATGGGCCTCATCTCGCCTGGAGGGGGAGAACCTCCTGGATTTTCTCGAGTTGCGGCAGGTGCTCTCGACTTACGACGGGGACCTCAGGGACCCGCTCTGGTGGCCTCAGGAAAGGCCAGTCCCCATGCGATTGCTCGGGGCCTCTCGGATTCTCTCCGTCGATGTCTGGGCCTAAGACCTTGTGTGGAGTCGGTGCCGGAACCTGAGGATTCCTCTCCAGTGCTGACATGGATCTTGGGTACTTCTGGAGTCTCCCAGGGAGTCAGTCCTCGTCTCGAGTGGGGGCATGCACGTGGCTTTCCTCCCGAGCTTTAGCAGCAGTGTCACGCTTCCCTTCGCGTGGATCAAGGGATCTGTGGCTTTCCTCGAGGCTTTCCCACGAGGTTTCCACGAGGCTTTCCCACAGGGCTGTCCCACGTGCCACCGTGGTGTGAGTCGATCCTCGCTTGAAAGTCGAGGCAGTGCAGGGAAAACAGGTTTCCCTGGAATGGACTGAGACATCTGGGGACTCTGGGAATGGTGGCACGACCCTGGAGTTCCTCTCGCCTTTCCTGGAGAGCGCCTCCTCTTGAGATGCGACGGAACGCCGGGAATTCTTTCCCGACCACGCAGGGGAAGGATACCTCCTCTCGAGCTAGGAGGCGGAAACGGGGTCCTCTGGATGTGGGCGGACTCTCGTGCTTCTCTCGAGTGGAGACGGGTATGTTGGGGAACTTCTTGAGTTGCAGCAAGGGTGTGAAGGACCCTTTGGAAGTTCCAGATGTTAGGTGTTATTAGCCTCGAGAAGCCTCAGCGGAAATGGGCCTCATCTGCCTGGAGGGGGAACCTCCTGGATTTTCTCGAGTTGCGGCAGGTGCTCTCGACTTACGACGGGGACCTCAGGACCCGCTCTGGTGGCCTCAGGAAAGGCCAGTCCCCATGCGAGTTGCTCGGGGGCCTCTCGGGATTCCTCTCCCGTCGATGCGGGGCCTAAGACCTTGTGTGGAGTCAGTGCCGGAACCTGAGGAAGGAGGATTCCTCTCCAGTGCTGACATGGATCTTGGGGTACTTCTGGAGTCTCCCCAGGGAGTCAGTCCTCGTCTCGAGTGGGGGCATGTGCGCTTTCCTCCCGAGCTGTAGCAGCAGTGTCGCGCTTCCCTTCGCGTGGATCAAGGGATCTGTGGCTTTCGAGGCTTTGCTTTCCCACGAGGCTTTCCAGGAGGCTTTCCCACAGGCTGTCCCGGTGCCACCGTGGTGTGAGTCGATCCTCGGCTTGAAAATAGGCAGTGCAGGGAAAACAGGTTTCCCTGAATGGACTGAGACATCTGCGACTCTGGAAAGGTGGCACGACCCTGGAGTTCCTCTCGCCTTTCCTGTGGAGAGCGCCTCCTCTTGAGATGCGACGGAACGCCGGGAATTCTTTTTCCGACCACGCAGGGAAAGGATCCCTCCTCTCGAGCTAGAGGCGGAAACGGGGCTCCTCTGGATGTGGGCGGGACTCTCGTGCTTCCTCTCGAGTGGAGACGGGTATGTCGGGAACTTCTTGAGTTGCAGCAAGGGTGTGAAGGACCCTTTGGAAGTTCCAGAGGTTAGGTGTGATTAGCCTCGAGAAGCCTAGCGGAAATGGCCTCATCTCGCCTGGAGGGAAGAACCTCCTGGATTTTCTCGAGTTGCAGCAGTGCTCTCGACTTACGACGGGGACCTCAGGGACCCGCTCTGGTGGCCTCAGGAAAGGCCAGTCCCCATGCGAGTTGCTTGGGGCCTCTCGATTCCTCTCCCATCGATGCCGGGGCCTAAGACCTTGTGTGGAGTCGGTGCCGGAACCTGAGGATTCCTCTCCAGTGCTGACATGACTTGGGGTACTTCTGGAGTCTCCCAGGGGCGTCAGTCCTCGTCTCGAGTGGGGGCATGCACGTGCACTTTCCTCCCGAGCTGTAGCAGCAGTGTCACGCTTCCCGTCGAGTGGATCAAGGGATCTGTGGCTTTCCCTCGAGTCTTTCCCATGAGGCTTTCCCACAGGGCTTTTCCACGTGCCACCATGGTGTGAGTCGATCCTCAGCGTGAAAGTCGAACCAGTGCAGGGAAAACAGGAACCTCCTTCCCCACAGTAGGAGGTACACTGTCCCCTTGGGCGGGTATCTCCAGGGCACTAACGCTGGGGGTTCCCGCGGAAGTGCGGGCCTTAGGCTCCACGTGAGAAAAGCCCCAAATGGCATTAGCTGCCAGTCCAGACGCTGGCCCCTCAGGGCTCTGGCCGGAGCCTTGGGCTCCAGGCAACTCAAAGCCCTCGGGGTGGCACTCTGGACTGCTGTAGGGAAATGACGCCAAGAGCCCACGGAGGAGTTGGGGGGGGCAGGGGGAAACGGAGGCGAGGACAGCGAGGGATCTAGGTGGAGGCGCTGGAGAGAGCGTCCGGTGTCCCGGAATGCCTCGGAGGAGGACAGGGGGACAGTCGAGGCCCAGGGACCTGTGGAATGTGAAAAGGCGGGAAACCCCAGAGCAAGGCAGGCTGGGGAAGGGGGCGTTGGTGGCCAATTCAAAGGGACCTAGGGGCGTTTCCTGGGCGGTGAGCTCCCTTGGCACTGCTGAGGGCCCCTGATTGATCCACCCGGGTTGATCCCACCCCCCGCTGCGAGGGAGGGCCACAAACCAAAGCCCCGAACTGCCCGCCCACCCAACGGGGATCTTGGCGGTCCGGGGCACAGTTGTGCCCGGGAAAAGCCCACTCGCTCACGGGACTCCGTCCAGGGTCTCTGCTTGGAAAGAGGCCAGGGGCGGCCCCTCCATCTACCCACCCAAACCCTATTGACGTCAATGGGGGCGGAGCCGTCTCCGCTCTCCAGAGCCCTGAGCTGCTGGGTCCCCGCCCACTCGGCCAGCAGTCTGCAGCGTGCCGTGTGCCTCTCCCAACATGGCTTCGTCCAGCTCCTCCAGCACCTCAAGCGGTACATTTGCCCGGTCCCTGGTCGGATCACATCTCAGGGGATTTGCGGGTGGCCGGGCAAGGGCTCTCGGCCAACGTGTTCGACCCCCCTCCCACCCGAGAATGCGGGGACCCTTCGGCCGGGCCGGGTTCCGAGGCGTCAGGTGTGCCCAAGGTCGGAGGGCGTGGTATCGTTCGTTCATCTTGCTCCTTTGGCACACACATGGCTTCTCCCTTCTCTTTTCTGGGAAGACAGTGTTGTTTCAGGGGGCGTGCTGCGGGGGCGGGGGCCGGGTTTGGGGTGGTGGGAGCGGGTGCTGTGCTGGGATGAAGCCCTTTATCCTCACATCTTCCTGTGGGAATGGGAGTCTGGGATCTCTGTGGCCTTGCTGCCTTCAGTGGCTTCCTCTGCACAGGGGCCTAGTGGCTTCTGCCTTCTGTCAGGCGTTACGGGTTTGGCTTCGCTTTGGTGGCCAGGCCTTTGCCTTGGCCTGGGCCTTGGCCTTGCCTTGCGTTGCCCTTGCCCTTGCCTTTTGGCCTTGCTTGCCTTGCTTGAACTTGAACTTGCTTGTTTGCTTGAACTTGAACTTGGCTTGCTTGCTTGAACCTTGCTTGAACTTGAACTTGAACTTGACCTTGACCTTGACCTTGACTTGACTTGACCTTGAACTTGAACTTGACTTGACTTGAACTTGACCTTGACCTTGACTTGGAACTTTGAACTTGAACTGAACTTGACCTTGACCTTGACCTTGACTTGAACTTGAACTTGAACGTGAACTTGACCTTGAACTTAAACTTGACCTTGAACTTGCACCTTGAACTTGAACTTGACCTTGACCTTGACCTTGAACGCGACCTTGACCTTGACCAACAACGGAGACCTCGAGATTTGCTCAGAGCACCGGAGGTCCAGAGCAGGCCCTGTATCTCCCCTTCCCTTTGTGATCATTGCAAAGACATTCCTAGCTGATAGCGGGAGTGCCCATGAAGAAGCAAGCAGTGGGAGTGTGTTTGACACGACTGTGTGCCTTCCTGGCCTCAACTCCACAAGGGGCCTTTCCTCTCGAAGTAGGCCCCATGTCCCCTTGGGGAGGGTGTCATGCCTCTTTTCTCCTCACTGCCAAAGGGTGGAGCCAAGCTCGCTCTGTCAGAGGTACAAAAACAGCAATTGAATGGATTTTCAAGCTCTTGCTAGGCTGCACCCTTTCAGGGCCCACTTTACTGAAACAGGTGCTCTGTGGCCCCTGGTTGGGTATGCAGGTTCACAAACAGGGTGAGATCCTGTCCAAGCCAAGAATTTTCCTGAAAGACCTAGGCTCACTAGAGCTCTCCTCCAGAGCAAAGGGGATAGAGGAGATGTATGGAGGAGTCTTTGCCTTTCCCTGTGAGTGTGGGGCTACTCCCTACGGCCCCAAGCTCAGGGATAACTGCCTCTAAGAAAGGAATGGCAAGAAGCGCTATTCTTGGAGGTTGGGACAGGGAGTTCGCAGCATGTGGGGAAAGAAAGACTTCTTCGGGGAAGAAGAGGCAACCACCGGGGGTGTGTTTGCAAGCCTCTATTTGGAAGGAACAGGTTTGCTTATACAACTCAAGACCTCCAGATCTGCTCAGAGGACTGAAGTTCCAGAGACAGGGCCATGTATCTCCCCTTCCCTTTGAGATCCTTGCAAAGACATTCCTAGCAGATCGTGGGAGTGCCCATGAAGAAGCAAGCAGCGGGAGTGTGCTTGACATCACTGGCTGCCTACCTGGGCTCAGCTCCTCAATTTTCTCTCCTGGTCCCTATGTGGGAGAGGGTGGTGCCCTCTTCCCTCCACACTGCCAAAGGGTGGAGGTGGAGCAAACTCGTTCTCTCCGAGGGTAAAAAAAAGACAAATTGGATGGATTTTTAAGCTCTTGCTATGCTGCACCCCTCCAGGACCCTCGAGCAAAACAGGTGCCCTGTGGCCCCTAGGTCGGGTATGCAGGTTCACACACCGGGTGTGATCCCGTCAAAGCCAAGAATTTTCCTGACAGACCTAGGCTCACTAGAGCTCTCCTCCAGAGGAAAGGGGACAGAAAAGACGTGTGTGTGGAGGTGGCTCTGCCTTTCCAGGTCCCAATCTCAGGGATAACTGCCCCTAAGAAAGGAACTGCTGCTGCTGCTGCTGCTAAGTTGCTTCAGTCGTGTTCGACTCTGTGCGACGCCATAGACGGTAGCCCACTAGGCTCCCCCGTCCCTGGGATTCTCCAGGCAAGAACAGTAAGTGGGTTGCCATTGCCTTCTCCAATGCATGAAAGTGAAAATGAAAGTGCAGTCGCTCAGTCGTGTCCGACCCTCAGCGACCCCACGGACTGCAGCCTACCAGGCTT
Source organism: Capra hircus (assembly GCF_001704415.2). NCBI lineage: Eukaryota > Metazoa > Chordata > Mammalia > Artiodactyla > Bovidae > Capra > Capra hircus. Next base: position 12,037 of record NW_017204845.1, read on the forward strand.
CTCCGTCCATAGGATTTTCTGAAAGGAACTGCAAGAAGCGCTTTTCCAGGAGGCTGGGAAAGGGAGTTCGCAGGATGTGGGGAAAGAGAGCCTCCTTCGGGGAAGAATAGGCGGCCACTTGTTTTGTGTTGCAAACCTCTATTTGGAAGGAACAGGTTAGCTTATACAAAGGGAGACCTCCAGATCTGCTCAGAGGACCGAAGTTGCAGAGGCAGGTCGGTGTATTTTCCCTTCACTTTGCGATCCTTGCAAAGACATTCCTTGCTGATAGATGATTCAGCAAGGGCCTTTGAGACTGTTGTTTTCTTTCCTAGGTTCAAAGATTCCTTCAGTTCCTAATATAGATATCTAGAAATTATCTGACATCCGTGAAAATCTGATATGTCCTGGTCAAATGCTGTCAGTTATAATTCCAGTTATCATATTAAAGCATTTCAAGTCGCAGCAGTGACCAGATTACATTGTCAATTTCTATTTAATCAGGTTTTAACCATGTCCTCTATGGTTTCACACTGATGCCTTTGCAGAAATACTGCTACTTCAAGATATATGGAATATACTTTTTTTAAGCTTACCGATAATTTGTTTGTTTGTTTGTCTTCTGGTAAGCTGGTACCAGATGGAATTTAGTCTCCTCTCTAGGTTAAGAGAACAAAGTTTTCTTAGAATGCAATTTTGATAACAGACTATGAGTTTCTTTACCTTTCATTGATTTATAATTGTTTTCATCATCTGTTTTTTTACTTCGGTAAAGTAAATAAGCCTTATTTAAGATTTTGGTACATGTAGGATGGACTAAGCTTTCCCCACTCTTGCAAGTTCCCTTAACCCTTCAGATTCTTCTCGTGGGACCAAGATCTCACTTTCCTCCAGAGGGACAATCCAAGCTTTTTTATTAGTTGATCTGCCCCTGACATCAGAGTCAATTTGAGCACGAGTTGGCCTATAATTTAGGCATGAAACTATGACTACATAAAGAAAAGGTGACTTTATGATTCAGGGATGGCCATGATATGCCTTGCACTTCAGAGAAAATGGGTTAAAATGATTTTTTTTCTTCAAAACAACCATTAGTCATTAGGTCAGTTTTCATTCCAATCCCAAAGAAAGGCAATGACAAAGAATATTCAAGCTGCTGCACAATTGCACTCATCTCACACACTAGTAAAATAATGCTCAAAATTCTCCAAGTTCACATGAACTGTGAACTTCCAAATGTTCAAGAGGGATTTAAAAAATGCAGAGAAACCAGAGATCAAACTGCCAACATCCACTGGATCATTCAAAAAGCAAGAGAGTTCCAGAAAAAAAAACATCTATTTCTGCTTTATTGACTATGCCAAAGCCTTTGACTGTGTGGATCACAATAAACTGGGAAAAATTCTGAAAGAGATGGGAATACCAGACCACCTGACCTGTCTCTTGAGAAACCTGTATGCAGGTCAGGAAGAAACAGTTCGAACTGGACATGGAACAACAGACTGGTTCTAAATAGGAAAAGGAATATGTCAAGGCTGCATATTGTCACCCTGCTTATTTAACTTATATGCAGAGTACATCATGAGAAACACTGGGCTGGAGGAAGCACACGCTGGAATCCAGATTGCTGGGAGAAATATCAATAATCTCAGATATGCAGATGACACCACCCTTATGGCAGAAAGTGAAGAAGAACTAAAGAGTCTCCTGATGAAAGTGAAAGAGGAGAGTGAAAAAGTTAGCTTAAAGCTCAGCATTCAGAAAACTAAAATCATTGCATCCAGTCTCATCACTTCATGGCAAATAGATGGGAAAACATTGGAAACAGCAGCAGACTATTTTGGGGGGCTTGGAAATCACTGCAGGTGATGGCTGCCTCCATGAACTTAAAACATATTTATGACTTGGAAGAAAAGTGATGACCAAACTAGACAGCATATTAAAAAGCCGAGACGTTGCTTTGCCAACAAAGATCCATCCAGTCAAGGCTATGGTTTTTCCATATGTCATGGATGGATATGAAAGATGTACTATAAAGAAAGTGACAGCTGAAAATTGATGCTTTTGAACTGTGGTGTTGGAGAAGATGCTTGTAGGTCGCTTAGACTACAAGGAGACGCAACCACTCCATCCTAAAGGAAATCAGGTCTGAATATACATTGGAAGGACTAATACTGAACCTGAAACTCCAATACTTTGGCCACTTGATGTGAAGAGCTGACTCACTTGGAAGTTGCTTTGATTTGCCTGTGAGTGTGGGAGCCCTCCCTGGGCAAAGGGCCTCAGGGGTCATTGCCACTGAATCACGACCTCCAAGCAAGCGCATTCCAGCTGTGTGACATTCAGGAAGCAGGAGACTGGGAAAACTATCTTCCTTAGAGGAAGGAAAGTCATCCACAGAGAGTGTGTTTTCAGGCCTCTCTTTGCAGCAAGTGTTTTGCTTCTCAGACATCAGAGCTGCAGGCTTGCTCTGAGGGCCTCAATTGCAGAGTCAGGGCTGTGTGTCTCACTGCACTTTCCAAGCATTGCAGACACATTCCTAGGTTGGAGCAGTGCTTCCCATGAGAAAGAAGCCTCGGGAGTGTGTCTGAGCGGGGTTGAGTGCCATGCTAGGGTCACCTAGTCGAGGGCACCTTGCACATCCAATGGGCCCCAGGCGAGTAGCTATGGACCGGCCCTTCGGTTGAGATATCCCAAAGCAGGGAAACAAAGCTAGCTCTGTCAGAAGGAGGAAAACAGCAATGGGATGGATTTTCAAGCAGTTGCTAAGTCACACCACGTTAGGGCTCCCCGGGAAAGAAATGCAAATTTTTGGCCTCTAGGCCCAGTATCCAGATGTGTGCACAGGATATTTTCCCCACAGGATCCAAGAATGTTCCAGACAGACCTAAGCTCACTAGCTCTCTCCTGCAGAGGAAATGAAATATTGTTGCTGAACCACGAAAAGATGCTGGGATTCTTGGCTTATGGAGGAGAAGAATTCAATCCAGGGCCCAAGACGAGGCTTGATTGCTCAGAGCTTTTGTGCAATAGAGTTTTATTAAAGGATAAAGGAGATAGAGAAAGCTTCTGACAGAGACATCACAAGGGGCAGAAAGCGTACCCCCTTGCTAGTGTTAGTAATGGAGTTATATACTCTCCAATAAGTTATGACAACGAACAAAGAATGTCTGGAGGTTGTAAAGACTCACTAGACCTACTCCCATAATTGACATTTTCAGATAACAGGATTAGCCAGAAGGTTTTTTCCAGAGACCGTCCTCAGAAGGATGCATGGATTGTTATATAATCCTAAGGAATGTAGAGGGAAAAACAGTTTGTCCTTTCTTCCTCCTTGAGAATTCTAGACCCCTCTCTCCTTGGGGACCCTTGAACTTCTTAGAAACCTGCCTTGGCAATGACTCTCTCAGAAAACATGATTGAACAGCCGTTTGGAGCTTCCTTTGACTTTCCCTGGGAGGGAGGGAGCCCTCCCTGAGCACAGGGCCTCAGGGGCCATGGCCAATGAAAAATAATCTCCCAGCAAGTGCTTTTCAGCCCTGTGTGACTCTCAGCCCACAGGAGTCTGAGAAAACTCTCTTCCTTGGAGGAAGGAAAGGCAGCCCAAGAGTGTGTTTTCAGGCCTGTATCTTGCAGCAAGTGTTTGGCTTGTTAGACAGAAGACCTGCAGGGCCTGTTCCAACAGACTCAATGCCAGAATCAGGGCCTCGTGTCTCCCTGCAGTTTCCTGGCCTTGCAAACACATTCCTAGGTGAGAGCAGTCCTGCCCATGGGGAAGCAGGCTGCGGGAGTGTGTCTGAGGGGGCCAGGTGTCATGCTGGGGTCACCTGGTCGAGGGCACCTTGCACCTCCAATGGACCCCAGGCAAGGAGTTGCAGGCACCACCTTGCTTCTGAAATCCCAAAATGGGGAGCAAAGCTCGCTCTGTCAGAGGGAAGAAAACAGCAACAGGATGGATTTTCAAGCAGTTGCTAGGCTGTACTGCGTTAGGGCTCCAAGGAAGGAAAATGCGAATTTTAGCCCCTACGACTGGTATCCAGGTGGGCTCCCAGGATGATTTCCCCGCAGGATCCAAGAACGTTCCAGACAGACCTGGGCTCACTAGCTCCCTCCTGCAGAGGAAACATGATAGAACAGCTGTTTGGAGGTTGCTTTGACTTCCCCTGGGAGGGTAGGATCCCTCCCTGGGTGCAGGGCCTCAGGGGCCATTGCCGCTGAGAAATGCCCTCTAAGCCAGACCTTTGCAGCCTTGTATGACTCAGCACGGAGGAGACTGGAAAAGCTCTCTTCCTTGGAGGAAGGAAAGGCAGCCCCAGAGAGTGTGTTTTCACACCTGTATCTTGCAGCAAGTGTTTGGCGTCTCAGACGTCAGACCTCCAGGCCTGCTCCAACGGCCTCAGTTCCAGAGTCAGGGCCGTGTGTCTCCCTGCATTTTCTGAGCCTTGGGAACACATTCCTAGGTCAGAACAGTCCTGCCCATGGGGAAGGAGGCTGCGGGAGTGTGTCTGAGGGGGTCGGGTGCCATGCTGGGGTCCAATAGACCCGGTACCTCCAATAGACCCCAGGACAACAGCGGTGGGGCTCCCCTGGCTTCCGAAATGCCAAAGCGAGAAGCAAAGCTAGCTCTATCAGAAGGAAGGAAAAGAGCAATCGGATGGATGTTCAGGCTGTTGGGCCGCACCACTTCAGGGTCCCCCCGAGAGGAACAGGCGCCCTGTGGCCCCTAGGTCGATATGCAGGTTAACACACAGGGTGTGTCCCATAGGAGCCAAGAATTTTCCTGACAGACCTAGGCTCACTAGAGCTCTCCTACAGGGCAAAAGGGTAGAACAGACTGTGGATGTGACTCTGCCTTTCCCAGCGACCATGGGGCCCTCCCTACGGCCCCGGCTCCAGGGAAAATTGTCCCTGAAAAATGACCTCCAAGAAGCGCTTTTCCAGCAGGCTGGGATGCAGAGTTCACAGGATGCGGGGAAAGTGATCGTCCTTCAGGGAAGAAGAGGCAGCCACCAGTGTGTGTTTGCAAGCCTGTATTTGGAAGAAACTGTTAGCTTCTTCAAGGGAGACCTCCAGGTCTGCTCAGAGGACCGAAATTCCAGAGGCAGCACCATGCATCTCCCCTGTCCTTTCTGAGCCTTGGAAAGACATTCCTAGCTTATAGCGGTATTGCTCATGAAGAAGCAGGATGCAGGAATGTGTCAGACATGACTGGGTGCCTTCCTGGGTTCAGCTCCGTGAGGGGCCTTTCCACTCAAAAGTAGGTCCCATGCCTCCTTGGGGAGGAAGTGGGGCCGCTTGCCTCCAAATTGCCAAAGGCTGGAACAAAGCTAGTTCTATCAGAGGTAAGAAAAGAGCAATTGGATGGATGTGGAAGCTGTTGCTGGGCCGCACTGCTTCAGGCCCCCCACCCCTCCGCCCCCGAGAGAAACAGGCGCCCTGTGGCCCCTAGGTCCTGGATGCAGTTTCACACATAGAATGTGTCCCCATAGGAGCCAAGAATTTTCCTGACAGACCTAGGCTCACTAGAGCTCTCCTACAGAGCAAAGGGGATGGGACAGATGTGTGGCTGTGGCTCTGCTTTCCCTGGAGTGTGAGCGCTCCCTAGGCCCCGGGCTCCAGGGGAAATTGCCCCTGAATAATGACCTCCAAGAAGCGCTTTTCCAACTGGCTGAGACGTGGAGTTCTCAGGATGCAGGGAAAGCGAGTGTCCTTCGGGGAAGCAAAGGCAGTCACCTGTTATCATGACTTACTAGAATAGTAGGTACCTTCTCCGGGTTGGGCAGAGGCCTTCCCTACCTGATCTGAAAAAGAAAATGAAGTAGCTCGCTGATTTGAGAAATAATTCCCAGACTTGGGTTTCCAACCAGTATAGAATCCGACAATGGCCCTGTCTTTGTAGCCGCGTTAATTAACAGGTATGTGAAGCTCTAAATATCAGTGGAAATTACATACAGCATATAGGCCCCAGTGTTCTGGAATGGTGGAAAGAAAACAACCAAACTCTTGAAGAGACACCTTTCAAAATGGATCATAGAGACTGACTGTACATGGATGGGCTTGCTTCCGGCAGACTTACTCATATTACGGGTACGCCACGTTCCCATAGTTGTTGTCCTTATGAAATTTTCTATGGGGAGACCCCCTCCACAGTGAGGCAGGTGTTAGCAGATTTGCACAAGTAAGGGGGTGGGATTTCACAGCAGATGGAACAATTAGGTAAGGTAATAAATCAGGTAACTAAGTTTGTATAAAAAAAGAATATCATTCCCCCTTGAGGAACAGATTCATGAATTTGTGCTCAGTGATCAGGTGTGGCTCAATGACTGGAAACACAATTCCTTGGCCTGACATCGAAAGGTCCTTATACTGTTGTTTAGCCACAATTCTGAAAGAGATGGGAATACCAGACCACCTAACCTGCCCTTGAGAAATCTGGATGAAGGTCAGAAGCAACAGTTAGAGCAGGACATGGAACAACAGACTGGTTCCAAAAAGGAAAAGGAGTATGTCAAGGCCTGTATATCGTCACCCTGTTTATTTAACTTATATGCAGAGTACATCATGAAAAATGCTGGATGGAAGATACATGAGCT
>NW_017204846.1:0-5504 GCF_001704415.2 Capra hircus
GGGCCCTAAGACCTTGTGTGGAGTCGGTGCCGGAACCTGAGGATTCCTCTCCAGTGCTGACATGATCTTGGGGTACTTCTGGAGTCTCCCCAGGGGAGTCAGTCCTTCGTCTCGAGTGGGGGCATGCACGTGCGCTTTCCTCGAGCTGTAGCAGCAGTGTCACGCTTCCCTTCGCGTGGATCAAGGGATCAGGTGCTTCTCGGCTTTTCCACGAGGCTTTCCCACGAGGCTTTCCCACGAGGCTTTCCCACAGGGGCTGTCCCACGTGCCACCGTGGTGTGAGTCGATCCTCGGCTTGAAAGTCGAGGCCAGTGCAGGGAAAACAGGTTTCCCTGGAATGGACGAGACATCTGGGGACTCTGGGAATGGTGGCACGACCCTGGAGTTCCTCTCGCCTTTCCTGTGGAGAGCGCCTCTCTTGAGATGCGACGGAACGCCGGGAATTCTTTCCCGAGCACGCAGGGAAAGGATCCCTCCTCTCGAGCTAGGAGGCGGAAACGGGGCCTCTGGATGTGGGCGGGGCTTCGTGCTTCCTCTCGAGTGGAGACGGGTATGTCGGGGAACTTCTTGAGTTGCAGCAAGGGTGTGAAGGACCCTTTGGAAGTTCCAGAGGTTAGGTGTGATTAGCCTCGAGACGCCTCAGCGGAAATGGGCCTCATCTCGCCTGGAGGGAGAACTCCTGAATTTTCTCGAGTTGCGGCAGGTGCTCTCGACTTACGACGGGGACCTCAGGGACCCGCTCTGGTGGCCTCAGGAAAGGCCAGTCCCAAGAGGCGGGGACCTCTCGGGATTCCTCTCCCGTCGAAGCTGGGGCCTAAGATATTGTGGGAGTGGTGCCGGTACCTGAGGATTCCTCTCCAGTGCTGACATGGATCTTGGGGTACTTCTGGAGTCTCCCCATTGGAGTCAGTCCTCGTCTCGAGGGGGGCATGCACGTGCGTTTTCCTCCGAGCTGTAGCAGCAGTGTCACGCTTCCATTCGCGTGGATCAAGGGATCTGTGGCTTTTCCCTCGAGGCTTTCCACGAGGCTTTCCCACAGGGCGGTCCCACGTGCCACCGTGGTGTGAGTCGATCCTCGGCTTGAAAGTCGAGGCAGTGCAGGGAAAACAGGTTTCCCTGGAATGGACTGAGACATCTGGGGGACTCTGGAATGGTGGCAGGACCCTGGAGTTCCTCTCCCTTTCCTGTGGAGAGCGCCTCCTCTTGAGATGGGAACGCCGGAATTCTTTCCGAGCACGCAGGGAAAGGATCCCTCCTCTCGAGCTAGGAGGCGGAAACGGGGCTCCTCTGGATGTGGGCGGACTCTCGTGCTTCCTCTCGAGTGGAGGGGTATGTCGGGGAACTTCTTGAGTTGCAGCAAGGGTGTGAAGGACCCTTTGGAAGTTCCAGAGGTTAGGTGTTAATAGCCTCGAGACGCCTCAGCGGAAATGGGCCTCATCTCGCCTGGAGGGAGAACCTCCTGGATTTTCTCGAGTTGCGGCAGGTGCTCTCGACTTACGACGGGGACCTCAGGGACCCGCTCTGGTTTCCTCAGGAAAGGCCAGTCCCATGCGAGTTGCTCGGGGCCTCTCGGGATTCCTCTCCATCGATGCCAGGGCCTAAGACCTTGTGTGGAGTCGGTGCCGGAACCTGAGGATTCCTCTCCAGTGCAGACATGGATATTGGCGTACTTCTGGAGTCTCCCCAGGGGAATCAGTCCTCGTCTCGAGTGGGGGCATGCACGTGCGCTTTCCTCCAGAGCTGTAGCAGCAGTGTCACGCTTCCCTTCGCGTGGATCTAGGGATCAGGGGCTTTCCCTCGAGGCTTTCCACGAGGCTTTCCCACCCACAGGGCTGTCCCACGTGCCACCGTGGAGTGAGTCGATCCTCGGCTTGACAGTCGAGGCAGTGCAGGGAAAACAGGTTTCCCTGGAATGGACTGAGACATCTGGGGGACTCTGGGAATGGGGCCGATCCTGGAGTTCTTCTCGCCTTTCCTGTGGAGAGCGCCTCCTCTTGAGATGCGACGGGAACGCTAGGAATTCTTTCCGACCACGCAGGGAAAGGATCCCTCCTCTCGAGCTAGCAGGCGGAAACGGGGCCACTCTGGATATGGCGGGACTCTCCGCTTCCTCTAGAGTGGAGACGGGTATGTCGGGGAACTTCTTGAGTTGCAGCAAGGGTGTGAAGGACCCTTTGGAAGTTCCAGAGTTTAAGTGTGATTACCCCCTAGTTGCCTCAGCGGAAATGGGCCTCATCTCGCCTGGAGGGGAGAACCTCCTGGATTTTCTCGAGTTGCGGCAGGTGCTCTCGACTTACGATGGGGACCTCAGGGACCCGCTCTGGTGGCCTCAGGAAAGGCCAGTCCCCATGTGCGTTGCTCTGGGGCCTCTCGGGATTCCTCTCCCGTCGATGCCGGGGTCTAAGACCTTGTGTGGAGTCGGTGCCGGAACCTGAGGATTCCTCTCCAGTGCTGACATGGATCTTGGGTACTTCTGGAGTCTCCCAGGGGAGTCAGTCCTCGTCTCGAGTGGGGCATGCACGTGCGCTTTCCTCCCGAGCTGTAGCAGCAGTGTCACGCTTCCCTTCGCGTGGATCAAGGGATCTGTGGCTTTCCCTCGAGGCTTTCCCACGAGGCTTTCCCACAGGGCTTTGCTGTCCCACGTGCCACTGGTGTGAGTCGATCCTCGGCTTGAAAGTCGAGGCAGTGCAGGGAAAACAGGTTTCCCTGGAATGGACTGAGACATCTGGGGGACTCTGGGAATGGTGGCACGGGTCTCCTTTGTTCCAGAGGAGCCCCCGCCTCCTCTCGAGAGGAGATCCTTTCCCTGACGGGAAGAATTCCTCTTCCCGTCGCATCTCAAGAGGCACGCTCTCCACAGGAAAGGCGAGAGGGAATCCAGGGTCGCCACCATTCCAGAGTCCCCCAGATGTCTCAGTCCATTCCAGGGAAACCTGTTTTCCCTGCACTGCCGACTTTCAAGCCGAGGATCGACTCACACCAGGTGGCACGTGGACAGCCCCCTCGTGGGAAAGCCTCGTGGAAAGCCTCGAGGGAAAAAGGGAAAGCCACAGATCCTTGATCCACGCGAAGGGAAGCGGACACTGCTGCTACAGCTCGGGAGGAAAGCGCACGTGCACGCCCCCACTCGAGACGAGGACTGACTCCCTGGGGAGACTCCAGAAGTACCCCAGATCCATGTCAGCACTGGAGAGGAATCCTCAGGTTCCGGCACCGACTCCACACAAGGTCTTAGGCCCCGCATCGTCGGGAGAGGAATCCCGAGAGGCCCCAGAGCAACGCACATGGGGACTGGCCTTTCCTGAGGCCACCAGAGCGGGTCCCTGAGGTCCCCATCGTAAGTCGAGAGCACCTGCCGCAACTCCAGAAAATCCAGGAGGTTCTCCCCTCCAGGCGAGATGAGGCCCATTTCCGCTGAGGCAACTAGGGGTAATCACACTTAAACTCTGGAACTTCCAAAGGGTCCTTCACACCCTTGCTGCAAATCAAGAAGTTCCCCGACATACCCGTCTCCACTCTAGAGGAATCGGAGAGTCCCGTCCATATCCAGAGTGGCCCCGTTTCCGCCTGCTAGCTCGAGAGGAGGGATCCTTTCCCTGCGTGGTCGAGAAAGAATTCCTAGCGTTCCCGTCGCATCTCAAGAGGAGGCGCTCTCCACAGGAAAGGCGAAAGAACTCCAGGATCAGGCCCCATTCCCAGAGTCCCCCAGATGTCTCAGTCCATTCCAGGGAAACCTATTTTCCCAGCACTGCCTCGACTGTCAAGCCGAGGATCGACTCACTCCACGGTGGCACGTGGGACAGCCTGTGGGAAAAGCCTCGTGGGAAAGCCTCGAGGGAAAGCCCCTGATCCCTAGATCCACGCGAAGGGAAGCGTGACACTGCTGCTACAGCTCTGGAGGAAAGCGCACGTGCATGCCCCCACTCGAGACGAGGACTGATTCCCCCGGGGCAGACTCCAGAAGTACGCCAATATCCATGTCTGCACTGGAGAGGAATCCTCAGGTTCCGGCACCGACTCCACACAAGGTCTTAGGCCCTGGCATCGATGGGAGAGGAATCCCGAGAGGCCCCCGAGCAACTCGCATGGGGACTGGCCTTTCCTGAGGAAACCAGAGCGGGTCCCTGAGGTCCCCGTCGTAAGTCGAGAGCACCTGCCGCAACTCGAGAAAATCCAGGAGGTTCTCCCCTCCAGGCGAGATGAGGCCCATTTCCACTGAGGCGTCTCGAGGCTATTAAACACCTAACCTCTGGAACTTCCAAAGGGTCCTTCACACCCTTGCTGCAACTCAAGAAGTTCCCCGACATACCCAACTCCACTCGAGAGGAAGCACGAGAGTCCCGCCCACATCCAGAGGAGCCCCGTTTCCGCCTCCTAGCTCGAGAGGAGGGATCCTTTCCCTGCGTGCTCGGAAAGAATTCCCGGCGTTCATCCCGTCCCATCTCAAGAGGAGGCGCTCTCCACAGGAAAAGGAGAGGAACTCCAGGGTCTGCCACCATTCCCACAGTCCCCCAGATGTCTCCGTCCATTCCAGGGAAAACCTGTTTTCCCTGCACTGCGTCGACTTTCAAGCCGAGGATCGACTCACACCACGGGTGGCACGTGGGACCGCCCTGTGGGAAAGCCTCGTGGGAAAAGCCCTCGAGGGAAAGCCCACAGATCCCTTGATCCACACGCGAATGGAAGTGTGACACTGCTGCTACAGCTCGAGAGGAAAACGCACGTGCATGCCCCCACTCGAGTCGAGGACTGACTCCAATGGGGAGACTCCAGAAGTACCCCAAGATCCATGTCAGCACTGGAGAGGAATCCTCAGGTTACCGGCACCCCACTCCGCACAATATCTTAGGCCCCAGCTTCGACGGGAGAGGAATCCCGAGAGGTCCCCTGGCAACTCGCATAGGGACTGGCCTTTCCTGAGGCCACCAGAGCGGGTCCCTGAGGTCCCCGTCGTAAGTCGAGAGCACCTGCCTGCAACTCGAGAACATTCAGGACGTTCTCCCTCCAGGCGAGATGAGGCCATTTCCGCTGAGCGTGTCTCGAGGCTAATCACACCTAACCTCTGGAATTTCCAAAGGGTCCTTCACACCCTTGCTGCAACTCAAGAAGTTCCCCGACATACCCGTCTCCACTCGAGAGGAAGCACGAAGCCCCACCCCACATCACAGAGCCCCGTTTCCGCCTCCTACCTCGAGAGGAGGATCCTTTTCCCTGCGTGCTCGGGAAAGAATTCCCGGCGTTTCCGTTGGCATCTCAAGAGGAGGCGCTCTCCACAGGAAGGTGAGACGAACTCCAGGGTCGTGCCACCATTCCCAGAGTTCCCCAGATGTCTGCGTCCATTCCAGCGGAAACCTCTTTTCCCTGCACTGCCTCGACTTTCAAGCCGAGGATCGACTCACACCACGGTGACACGAGGGACAGCCCTGTGGAAGCCTCGTGGGAAAGCCTCGTGGAAAGCCTCGTGGGAAAGCCTCGATGGAAAGCACCTGATCCCTAAATCCACG